>NW_028258308.1:4848484-5151515 GCF_053883595.1 Heterocephalus glaber | reverse complement strand
ATGGGATATACATAGCAGTGAATGCCCATATTAGGAAAACAGAGAGAACTCAAATAAATAACCTAATGCTGAACCTCAAGCTCCTGGAAAAAGAAGAGCATAACAAACCCACAGCTCATCCAAGAGAGAAAATTATAAAGATCAGAGCAGAAATCAATGCAATGGAGACTAAGCGAATGATATAAAAAAATCAATGAATCAAAGACTTGGTTTTTTGAAAGAATAAATAAAATTCATAAATGCTTAGCCAACCTTATCAAAAAAAGGAAAGAAAGGGCTCAAATCAATGCAATTAAGAACAAAAACTGTGAAGTCACAACAGACCCAGCAGAAATCCAGAGGATAATTAATACCTATTTCAAGAAACTGTACTCTAAGAAATTGGAAAACACACAAGAAATGGACAGATTCCTAGATACATATGAATTGCCAATGTTAAATGAAGAATATATAGAAATTTTAAGCACCCTAATTACAATGAGTGAAATAGAAAACATAATAAAAAATTTACCAACAAAGAAAAGCCCAGGTCCTGACAGCTTCACTGCTGAATTCTACAAGACATTTAAAGAAGAACTATCACCATTACTCTTTAAACTCACCAAGGAAATTGAAAGGGAAGAAAGGCTTCCAAATTCATTCCTGGAAGCAAGTGTTACTTTAAATCCAAAACCAGGGAAAGACCCAAACAAAAAAGAGAACTACAGACCAATCTCCCTAATGAACAGAGATGCAAAAATCTTCAACAAGATACTGGCAAACAGAATACAGAGGGTCATCAAGAAGATCATACACCCTGACCAAATTGGATTTATCCCAGGGATGCAAGGATGGCTTGATGTTCTTAAATCAATAAATGTAATACACTATATTAACAGAGTCAAGGACAAAAACCATATGATCATCTCAATAGATTCATAAAATTCATTCAAGAAAATCCAACACCCATTCATGATAAAAATCCTACAGAAAACTGGAATAGAAGGTCTTTATCTCAACCTGATTAAGGCTATCTATGAAAAACCAATAGCCAACATAATACTAAATGGTCAAAAATTGAAAACTTTCACACTAAAATCAGAAACAAGCCAAGGAGTCCCACTATCACCACTCCTGTTCAATATAGTTCTGGAAACATTAGCCATAGCAATTGGAAAAGAGAAAGAAATAAAAAGAATAAAGATAGGAAAGGAAGAAGTTAAACTTTCATCATTAGCTGATGATATGATACTTTACATAGAAGACCCAAAAAACTCACCCAAAAGACTTCTAGACCTAATTGACAGACTCAGTAGAGTAGCTGGATGTAAGGTCAACATTCAAAAAACAGTAGCCTTCTTATACACAAATAGCAGATTCACTGAGAGAGAAATTTGGGAAACAATTTCTTTTATAATAGCATCCAAAAAAAATGAAATACCTAGGAATCAACCTAACAAAGGAAGCAAAAGACCTCTACACAGAAAACTACAGCAATCTGAAAAAGGAGATCAAAGAGTATATAAGAAAATGAAAAGACATGCCTTGTTCCTGGGTAGGAAGAACCCATATAGTGAAAATGGCCATACTTCCAAAACTACTATATAGATTTAATGCAATCCTGATTGAAATTCCAACAATATACTTCACAGAACTAGAGAAAACAATCCAAAAATTCGATACTTTCATTGTGGCGGCCAGGACGTACAAGTATTTTTTTCTCACCAAACACCTAAGAATTGGACAAGCCAGAGTCTCACGGAACACACACCGAATCAGCCTGCTGCAGACAGGCAGGTCTGTGCATGCCCTACCGAGGTCCTGAGTCACGCGGAAGATACCAAATCATCCCACTGCAGACAGGCAGCCACCTGATTCCACATTACCAAGGCGCAGAGGACACCAGACCACCAGACCAAGGTACTGAGTCCCACTGTTCCCGGCCCAGAGGTACGGGTTTCTGAGCCATCATCCCACTGCTCCTGGTCCAGAGGAAGGGGCTTCCCGGTCACCATCCCTCCCGCTGCTGCCAGCCCAGAGGAAAGGGCTTTTGGGCCACCATCTGTGCCCCTGCTCCAGGCCCAGAGGAAGGGGCTTCCAGGCCACCATCCCTCCCACCGCTCCCAGCCCAGAGGAAGGGGCTTCCCAGCCAACATCCCTCCCACTGCTCCCAGCCCACAGGAAAGGACTTTTGGGTCAGCATCCCTACCGCTGCTCCCAGCCCCTGTCCCACCTCTCCCAGCTCAGAGGAGGTAATCCGTGCAGGTGCTAACAGCCCCCCACCCCAGCCAAAATGAGAAAACACATAAATAAGTCTTAAAACCAGACTTCCAGATCAACTACAGCAATCCCAAAGGGAAATAAGATGGAACACTCTGATACTCAACCACCTGGACCCACTGAACTGGCAACAAAAGGGGATCTGGAAAAAATGAAATCAGAAATAATTTCTCAGATAAGAGGAGAAATTGTACCCTTAGTGCAAGACATGATTAATAAATCTAGAGAGGAGCTGAGGAACATGATGGAATCCCAACATAAGAAACAAATGGAATCCATAAAACAGATGCAAATAGATATCCAGGACATGAAAAACTCCATTGAAAGTCTACACAGAAGAATGAGCCAATGTGAGGGCAGAATTTCAGATATAGAAGATAAGATTGCAATTAGTGACCAGGGAAAGAAAAATTGCTTCAAAATTATAAAGGAACATGAGAAATCAATCCAGCAGCTGCTAGATGATGCAAAAAAGAATAACATAAGACTGATTGGACTCAATGAAGAAACAGGAAAGAGTGGAGATGACACAAAAAATCTCTTCACAGAAATAGTGGCAGAAAACTTCCCAAGCAGGGGAAAAGAGCTTGACATACAGATAAGTGAGGCATATAGGAGTCCAAATAGCTTTGATCAAAAAAAAATCTACACATAGGCATATAATTGTGAAGATTCCAGAAACACAACAGAAGAACAAAGTTCTCCAAGCAGTCAGAGAAAAGAAACAAATCACATACAAAGGAAAGCCCATCAGAATCACAGCAGACTTCTCAACACAAACCATCAAGGCAAGAAGAGCTTGGAGTGACATATTCCAAGCCCGAAAAGAAAACAGCCTCCAACCCAGATTGATGTACCCTGCAAAACTATCTTTCAAAATGAATGGAGAAATAAGATACTTTCATGACAAAGAGCACCTTAGGAACTTCGTGAATACCAAACCAGCACTCCAAAGAATTTTACACAATAGCCTAGGAACAGACATTGAGGATCACAACCCCAGGAAGCAAAGCAAAATGAACTCATCTGGCATGACAAGAAATTAAATGTAAAGGGGGAGAACCCAACAAAAAGAAAAAGTCATGGCAATGACAAGTCAATATGTTTCAGTTATAACCATCAACGTTAATGGTCTCAATTCACCAATCAAAAGAAATAGACTGGCAGAATGGGTTAAGAAGCAAAATCCAACAATATGCGGCATGCAAGAAACACACTTAATTCAAAAGGAAACTCATAGACTGAAAGTTAAAGGATGGAAAACAATACTCCATTTGACAGGACCCCCCAAAAAAGCAGGAGTAGCTATCCTCTTGGCAGATCAAGTAGATTTCAAACCAAGACTGATTAAGAGAGACGAAGAAGGACACTACATCCTTGTCAAGGGAAGAATCCAAGAGGAAGAGATGATAATCATAAATATCTATGCACCAAACACTGGTGCACCCAACTATATAAAACAAATATTAACGGACATGAAAAGCCATATATGCACCAATACAATTGTAGTGGGGGACCTCAACATACCACTGTCACAAATAGATAGATCAACTAAACTAAAAATAAGTAATGAAATACTAGAACTCAATTGAACTCTTGAACAAATGAACTTAACAGATGTTCACAGAGTCTTCCACCTCACAAAATCAGAATATACATTCTTCTCAGCTGCACATGGGTCATTCTCCAAAATAGACCACATACTCACACATAGAACATGCTTAACTAAGTGCAAAGGAACTGAAGTTATCCCCTGTATATTATCAGACCATAGTGTGAGGAAATTGGAGATCCATAGCAAAAGAAACTCAAAAAATTTCATAAACACATAGAAATTGAACAACTCACTTCTGAATAACCAATGGGTCACAGAGGAAATTAAAGAAGAAATCAGACAGTTCCTTCAATTAAATGACAATGACAATACAACATATCAGAATCTATGGGACACAATGAAAGCAGTCTTACGAGGCAGATTCATAGCAGTGAATACACATATGAGGAAAACAGAATGAGCCCAATTAAACAACCTGATGCTGAACCTCAAGCTTCTAGAAAAAGAAGAGCAGAACAACCCCAAATCTCATACAAGGGAAGAAATTATAAAGATCAGAGGAGAAATCAATGCAATGGAGACTAAGAGAATGATACAAAAAATGAATGAAGCCAAGAGTTGGTTCTTTGAAAGAATCAACAAAATTGATAAACCTTTAGTCAACCTTGTCAGAAAAAGGCAAGTAAAGGCCCAAATCCATGCAATTAGGAATGAAAAGGGTGAAACTACAACAGACCCAGCAGAAATCCAGAGGATCATCAATACCTACTTCCAGAACCTATATGCCAATAAGATTGACAACCCAGAAGAAATGGACAGATTCCTAGATACATATGAATTACCAAAGTTGAACGAAGAAGACCTAAAAATTCTGAACAACCCAATATCAACCAATGATATTGAAAATGTAATTAAAAACTTATCACCTAGGAAAATCCCGGGCCCTGATGGCTTCACTGCTGAATTCTACAAGACATTTAGAGAGGAACTGCTGCCACTACTGTTTAAACTCTTCAGTGAAATTGAAAGGGAAGCAATACTCCCACATTCATTCCTGGAAGCAAGCATCACCTTGATCCCCAAAGCAGAGAAAGACCCAACTGAAAAAGAGAACTATAGACTAATCTCACTAATGAAAATAGATGCAAAAATCCTTAATAAGATACTGGCAAACAGAATGCAGAAGATCATCAAGAAGATCATACATCCTGATCAAGTGGGATTCAACCCAGGGATGCAGGGATGGTTCAATACATGAAAATCAATTAATGTAATACACTATATCAATAGAGCCAAGGACAAAAACCATATGATTATCTCCATAGATGCAGGAAAAGCATTTGACAAAATCCGACATGCATTTATGATAAAAACCCTACAAAAATTGGAATCGATGGTCTCTACCTCAAACTGATAGAAGCCATCTATGAAAAACCAACAGCCAGTATCATACTAAATGGTCAAAAACTGAAATCCTTCACACTAAAATCAGGAACAAGACAAGGATGTCCACTATCACCACACTTGTTCAATATAGTTTTGGAAACATTAGCCATGGCAATTAGACAAGAGAAAGAAATAAAAAGAATAAAGGTAGGTAATGAAGAAGTCAAATTGTCCTTATTTGCAGATGACATGATGCTCTATATAGAAGACCTCAAGAACTCCACCAAAAGTCTTCTAGACTTAATAACCAAATTCAGTCAAGTATCTGGTTACAATGTCAACACACAAAAATCAATAGCTTTCCTCTACACCAATGACAGACTCACTGAGAGAGAAATATGGCAAATAATTCCTTTCACAATAGCATCCAAAAAACTGAAATACCTAGGAATCATCCTAACGAAAGAAATCAAAGACCTCTTCTCTGAAAACTATGGCACTCTGAAAAGAGAGATTGAAGATGATATCAGAAAATGGACAGACATCCCCTGCTCCTGGGTAGGAAGGATTAATGTAGTGAAAATGGCCATACTTCCAAAACTGCTATATAGATTTAATGCAATTCCAATTGAGATCCCAGCAGCATACTTCATAGACCTTGAGAAAACAATCCACAAATTCATTTGGAACAAGAAGAGACCCAGAATAGCAAAAGCAATTCTAGGTAAGAGAGACATGGCAAGGGGTATCACAGTCTCCAACCTGCAACTATACTACAAAGCTACTGTGATAAAAACAGCACAGTACTGGCAAAGAAACAGGCTTGAGGACCAGTGGAACAGATTAGAAGATGCAGAAACAATGCCAGACACACTCATCCATCTCATTTATGACAAAGGAGCCAAACACTCTCACTGGAGGAAAGATAGCCTCTTTAATAAATGGTGCTGGAAAAATTGGGCTTCAACTTGCCAAAGATTAAAACTAGACCTATATCTCTCACCATGTACTAAACTAAAATCAAAATGGATTAAAGATCTAAATATTAAAATAGCAACTCTGAACTAGTTGGAACAGAGGTTAGGTAGAACCCTTGAAGACATCGGTGTAGGAAAAGGTTTTATGAACAAAGCCTCAGTTGCCCGTGACCAAGCACGAACAATCAACAAATGGGATCTCTTCTTATTAAAAAGCTTCTGCACAGCAAGAGAAACCACCAGCGGTGTGAAGAGACAAAACACAATGTGGGAAAAAATCTTCACCTGCTCTTCCTCAGACAAAGGTCTACTATCTCGAATCTATAAAGAACTTAAAAAGATCAGACCTCCCAAATTTAAAGACCCAATTCAAAAATGGGCATCTGAAATAAACTGACATTTCTCAGACAAAGAAGAAGGAAAAGCAAATAAATACATGAAAAAATGTTCAACGTCACTGGTCATTTGAGAGATGCAAATGAAAACAACACTGAGATTCCACTTCACTCCAAAAAGAATGGCTGCTATCATGAAATCCACCAATAACAAATGCTGGCAGGGCTGTGGGGAAAGAGGAAGCCTGCTCCACTGCTGGTGGAAGTGTAGACTGGTGCCACCACTGTGGAAATCAGTATGGAGATACCTCAAAGAACTGGGACTGGAAATCCCATTTGACCCTGCTATTCCACTGCTGGGGATCTTCCCCAAAGAATTAAAAGAATCATACCACAGTGATATATGTGCACCCATGTTCATAGCAGCACAGTTTGTAATAGCTAAAACTTGGAAACAGCTCAAATGCCCATCAACTGGAGACTGGCTAAAGAAAATGTGGGTTTTTTTATAAAATGGAGTACTACTCAGCCATAAAAAATGAGAAATTAGAGACATTTATAGCTAAATGTATGCACATTGAGGCAATACTCTTAAGTGAAATGAATTGGACACAGATGTGTAAATACTGAATAGTTTCTCTGGTGTGAGAAACTGAAAGTGTAAATAAGGACTAAATGTATAATAGGTAATGTGAAATAGGAAGAAAAGGGGCAAAAGGGAAGGAAGTGGGAGGGCTAAGGGAAAGGATAGAAGGGAATGGGATTAATATGAGAAAATGGAAAAATAGGAACAAAATTTTTGTAAATAGGGAGGACTGGAGGGGTTGAAGGGAGGGCTGGGCAAGGGTGAAAAACAAGAACCAAGAGAGACTATGTAAAGGTGCAAATTTCCAATGATGAATGTCATTATATTGTATACATAAAATGTACTAATGATTAGAATGAATAATTGATAATGTAAAATAGGAATAAATGGTCCAAAGGGGTAGGGGTAGTGGGAGGCACAGGGGAAAGGAAAGAAGGGAAAGGAAAAATGCTGAAAAATGAAAAAAATGGAAATAAAGTCTTTGTAAATAGGGAAGGGTGGAGGACATGAAGGGAGGGCTAGGAATGGGGAAAAAATAAGAACCAAGATGCATTATGTAAAGGTACAATTCCCAATGAGAAATGTAATTGTGTTATATACCTACAATGTACCAATAAAAGAATTTAATACAAAAAATAAATAAATAAAAGCAATCCAAAAATTCACTTGGAACAAGAAGAGACCTAGAATAGCAAAAGCAATTCTACCCAACAGAGACATGCCTGGGGGTATCACAATCCCCAACTTAAAACTATACTACAAAGCTACTATGAGAAAAACAGCATGGTACTGGCAAAGAAACAGACCTGAGGACCACTGGAATAGATTAGAAGATGCAGAAACAACTCCAGACATACTCAGCCACCTCATCTTTGACAAAGGAGTCAACTACCCTCATTGGAGGAAAGATAGCTTATTTAATAAATGGTGTTGGAAAAACTGGATTTCAACCTGCCAAAGATTTAAGCTAGACCCATACCTCTCACCATGCACTGAACTAAGATTGAAGTGGATTAAAGATCTAAATAGTAAAACAGAAACACTAAACCTGCTGGAAGATAAATTAGGTAGAAGTCTTGAAGACAATGGCATAGGAAAAGACTTTATGAACAAAACCACAGTAGCATTGGAACTAGCACAAAGAATCAACAACTGGGATCTCGTCTTATTAAAAATCTTCACTGCCAGAGAAACCACCAACAGAGCTAAGAGACAACCTACAATGTGGGAAAATTTTTAGCAACTTTTCCTCAGACGAAGGACTACTACCTGGATTATATAAAGAATTGAAAAAAAATCAGACCCCTCATATTCAAAGAGCTAGTTCAAAATGGGCATCTGAAATGAACAGACATTTTTCAGTCAAAGAAGTAAAAGCAGAAAATAAATACATGAAAAAATGTTCAACATCACCAGTCATTTGAGAGATGCAAGTGAGAACTACACTGAGATTCCACCTCCTCCCAGAAAGAATGGCTGCTATCATCAAGAAATCAACGAATAACAAATGCTGGCAGGGGTGTGGGGAGAAAGGAACCCTTCTCCATTGTTGGTGGGAGTGCAGACTGGTGCAGCCACTGTAGAAATCAGTATGGAGATACCTCAAAGAACTAGGACTAGAGGTCCCATATGTCCCAGATATTCCCCTGCTGGGTGTATTCCCAAAAGAATTAAAAGAATCATACCACAGCAATATACGTGCACTCATGTTTATAGAAGCACAATTTGTAATAGCTAAAGCTTGGAAACAGCCCAAGTGCCCATCAACTGGAAACTGGATAAAGAAGATGTGTTTTTATTTTTAATAAAATGGAGTACTACTCAACCATAAAGAATGAGAAACTAGAGACATTTATAGCTAAATGAATGCATATTGAGAGCATACTCTTAAGTGAAATAAATAAGACACACTGTGTAAATACCAAATTCTTTCTGTAGTGTGAGAACTGAAAGTGTAAATAAGTATTAAAATGTTTAAAATGAATAGTTGATAACCTGAAATAAGAAGGGGTAGGGGAAGTGGGAGGGGAAGGGGAAAGGAAATGAGAGAAAGGAAAAAGTATGGAAAAGGAAAAATTTTTTAAAAATTCTTTGTAAATAGGGAAGGGTGGAGGGCATGAAGGGAGCACAGGGAATGTAGAAAAAATAAGAACCTAGCTACATCGTGTACAGGTACAAGCACTCAATGATAAATGCAAACATAGTGTATATCTAAAATATACCAATAAAATAATTTAATTTAAAAAAATAAAAGAATTTTCAATCCTTGACTGGATGAATCTGCAGATGTGAAACCCATGGATTCTGAAGGCCTGCTTTGGAAATACAATGTCAGCTTATTTTGGGTGTTCTTAGAGTAGTTCATTTCTTAATATGGGAGAAGATCAAGCATATTTGCATGTTTATTGATCAACAATATGTTGTTTCCTGAGTTTCTATAAACACTTTTTTTGTGGACCCAAAGCATTTATAGGGATTTGCTGCAAGTGTCATTATAACGAGTGAGAAAACCAAATTTTATTATAGAGAATACAAAATTTTCACAAAAAAAAAATAGCATAATTGTTATGGTCTGAATATTTTCATCTCTTCAAAGTCCTCTGCTGATACCTGAACCACTGAAGTGATCATATTAGAATATATGGTTTGGGGGACATGAGCATGTCACAGTGGCTAAGCCCACATGAATGACATGGTGCTGCCATAAAAGAGGCCTTTTCTCTCCTGCCACATATGGATACATGAAAAAGAGCCATCTCTGAACCAGAAAGTAGGTTCTCACCGGGCACTGAACCTGGCAATGTCTTCACTTTACATAGTCCAGTCTCTGAAACTGTAAGAAATACATTTCTGTTATTTACAAACCTATCTTCTGTGTTATTTTGTTGCTGCCTAATTTGAATAGGACAATAGCACAATGAAAGTTCCTGTGTCAAACATAGAGCTTCAAAATGTATCAGTATTTCACAGATCCAGTTTTACTCATTCTCCTGTATTTCTTTTTCTAGAGCTTTTCAAACAAAATCATTTTCATGTCATTTCATTTATAACTACATCGATAATTTATTGTAATAAATAAAAGCAAACGTAACATCACTCATAAGGAAATTTTTATAGCAAATAAGATATATCAATAATCCATTAATACTAATCCATGTTCCACTGTACTTAATTATTTTAATGATTGCTTTTATAGTTTTGTTCATTGAACTGGCACCTGTCTTATTCTATTTTCTTCTGCTGTAACAGAATATCACAGACAGGCTAAAATATAAATGATAGAAATTCACTTAGTTAATGGTTGTAGAGGCTAGGCTGTCCGAGAGTAGAGTGCCAGCTTCTGGCTTGGGCCTCTGTGGTGCCTTATATGTAGCAAAAGGTCAAGCAAGTACATGAAACACAAGGAAAAAGAGCTGGCTGAATTGACCCTTTTAAGCAGGAACACACTCTCACCATAACTAACCCATGAACCCTGAAAATCTAACTGCCTCTCACTTCTGAATATGTTTAGTGGCAATTAAATTTCAACATGTGAATTGACATTTAACCTACAGAATAATATAAACAAAAACTCTATATTGCATTTAGTCATTAAGCCTTGTCTTAGTCACTTTATTCATTGTTGAGCAAAATACATTACACTCAAAGTTAAAGGGGAAAGTTTCTTTGGCTTACAATTCACAGAGGTATCAGACCATAGATGGCTGGCTCCAAGGCAGAGTGGCACATGGCAGAGGGGCATCATAGAGGAGAAACAGTTCCTTGCAAGCAGAACACAGCAAAAGCAAGCCACCTACTTAAGGCAGGTAGTACTCAGACCCTTAATCTAATGCCCTTGATCCTAGCATTATACCATGAAGCAATTCCACCATCACACATTCTAGATTCAGCCACTTCCAAAAAATGTCCCACCTATGACCACATGAGGCTTTGGGGAAAATCTAGACACAAACCATAACAAGACTTTTCAATCTTCTTATTCTTTAGCAACCCAATCCTTCTCTCTTTTTTTTAATGTCATGGATCTACTGCAGAAATCCAGTCATCTGCCTTGTAGAATGCCACACAATTGGAAGTTATCTGATTCCATCTTTGCAGTGTTGATAATGTTTTCCTTTGATTACTTTCATTTTTCTTTTTGGAAGTGTACAGACTAACCTTCCGATCTTGATATAGTGTCCCATGTGCAGAAACCAATGTGTTTGTGTTACACCATCAACAAATACACATGAGAACCCAGTTAACACTTGGAAAAAATAAAAGATCACATTCAGAAACATTCATTCAGTGAACAGTAGTAAGGTCCAAAGGATCTATTTGATGCAATAATAACTGTATTACTATATATCTAAATCTAATTACACAAAATGCTTAAAAATTAATGGACTTTTAACTTACTATTTTTAAGACAATGAACTCTTTTCCAATTAACTATGATTTCTAAGCCTTAAATCAATCTTCTCTATGCACTCTGAAAAGTTTCATTTGCAGCACAAATCTCTTATAGAGCAAAGCTTCTCATTTGTGAACCACTTAAAGTGTCTTCACTGCATGCATATGATATCCACTTTAAATAAATTGAGAAGCAGGATTAACACAAGCTTTTATATAGTAAAATTAATAAACATGTTTTAATTAATAGTATTGACTTTTGTGTCAATGTGATGTATAATATTATTTCAAAAATTTCACTTATTTATATTAGGCCTAATTAATAATGAATATTGTAAGTTATAGTCAGGTCCTATATCCAGTTTATTACTTCATTTACTCTTTATTACTACCAAATCATAAATTCTTATGTAACAAATTTAAGTCATCTTAAATGACCTTAAGTGTTTTGTTTTTCTGCCTTATAGTTCTGGATATTTAAATCAAACAGGAACCTAGAAAATATTAGGAGATTTCATATTAAATGCTATAACAGTGTGCTAAAAGCTGTTAAAACGATTAATGAAACACACTGAAAACCATTAAAATGACCAGGTAAAGACACTCTGGTGAACAGTTTTCCGATTTTCTATATTTAGTTATGAGAAGTATTTCCTCATGTTTGTTGCAGCATTTAATGTTTTCAATCTCTTAAAGAATGTGTCATTCATTTATTTATTTGACAAGTGAAGAAGAAATTTGAGAGCTGAAAAAGAATCACATTGTTGGCATTTGAGCTGTATGCTCCAATTTGGAGTTCTTAAGGAATCTTCTTGTCTTATCAATTTTAAAATCATGCTGCCAATAAAGTAATATATTTAGACTATTCAACTCACTGAATGCATTTTTGAGATATGTCACAAAGAAAAAGTGACTTAAGTCAGAGCAGTAAACCTTACTTTTACTAAATATATTTCTTGAAATATTTCACAAAGCAAAGGTGCCTGAAATCACAAGAATAGACCTTAATCTTTTATAGGTTTTTTGAATCTTTAATAAAAACAATTTTATCCCTCATTGGAAAATCTCCCAGAAACAATATCCTCCAGAAAACTACTGTAGTTCAGAGGAAAAAGTGAATCTCATTTTCATCTCTAGCCTATATCCTTCCATAGTAATCTGAGAAGTTATATTCAATGGTCATATTACTCAGAAGTTTACAATTTACATGATCACTCAATCAAGATAGAGAATACTGTGAATTATTGGCTGAATGAAAGCAATATTTGTTTGACATTTAATTGCATACTTCTTATTTTCATATCAAGACCCTACTTGTGACAAATATGGTGGTTGTTATTTGTTATTGATCCAAACACCTTTATCCAATCATGCTTTTTTTAAATGTATTATATATTTTTTCCATATACCAACTGTAGATATGGTATAAATGGATTCACATCAGAACATTCCTTACAAGTTAAGCAAAATATTTATCTTAACCTCATATAATTGTTCTTTTAAAATGTATAATATTCATACTTGTTATAGTTTGTAGCTAAGAAGTACCAAGGAAAGCTCATGTGTTCAGAAGTGGGGCTTTTGGAAGTGATTGGATCACAGAAGCTCCACATTCATCAGAGGATTAATTTATTGATGGATTCATAATTTCATGGTACTGTTAGGAGATGATAAAGATTTGAGAAATGAGGCCTAGTTGAATGGAGTGGGCTATATATATTGGGGCTATATCTTGTCCCTGGCCCCCTCCTGTCTGTCCCTTACTTTTTATCTGGTTCCCAGGTGCCAGGAGGTGGGCAGCTTCCCTCCATCATGCCCTTGTGCCATGATTATCTCATCACAGGCCTATGAGAAATTGGACTGGCTGATTATGGACTGAAATATCTGAAACTAAGAGACAAAATAAGTCTTTCCTCCTTTAAATTGCTTATATCAGCATCTACTCACAGTGACAAAAGCTGAATAATACAAAAAATTGGTACCAAGTGGGGTCGTTGGCTATGACAATACCTGAAAATGTGGTTCAGAACCTTTTGGAAATTGTATACAGGAGGAATTTGGAAAGACTTGGAGATATAGGCTAAAGAAGCCAGAAAATGTTGCAAGCAGAATTTGATTGGCAATTCAAATGTAAACTCCAGTGACCACAAGGCTGATAGGCATGCAGACAGTAAAGATTGTGCTCAGAAGGTTTAGGATGAGAATAATCACTCTGTTGTGAATGGAATTAGAGGTCATTCATGTTACGTTCTGAAAAAGAACTTGGCTACATTTTGTCCATACCCTAAGACTTTCTGTGAGGCTGAATTTGAAGGTGATAGACTAATTAATCTGGTGGAGGAAATTTCAAGACTCCAGAGTATTCAGGTGGTAGCATGGATATTCCTGGCTACTTGTAGTCAGATTTATAGTGAGAATCGGGAGCAAACAGCAGAGCAGAAAAATTTGAAAAAGCTTGTAATTCAGCCAGGAAAAAAAAAAAACACATTTAAAGTTGAGTCAGAAAGAGGTGGTTGCTGAAGAGATTACTGCCAATAAAAAGAGGCTAATGTTTTGCCTTAGGATAATCAAAGATATGCCATATGGGAATCTCAGGAGTTGTCCAGCCACCACCCATGGCAAGCTTATGGGTATAAAAGTGTAAAATACTTTGAAACACTCTGTTTTAAAAAGAGAGACCCTGGGGCCCCTGCTCAAGCAGAAAACTTAGGGAATTGGCTTCCCATGTCTTATTTCATTGTCCTCAGACATCCAGGCACACTGAGAAGCTGACTGTAATTGTGGTTCCAGAAGGCCAGATTATTGTTCAAGTTAGTGGCATTCCTTGGCATTCTCTAAGTGATGCTGCTGGTTTTGTGTGCATGCAGAATACAAGTTGTGGGGTCATGGAGGTTTGTGTTAAGATTTCAAAGGAATGTCTGGGAAACTAGGTGGTATGTGCCAGGGCTGAGTTCCCTGCAGGCAGCACTTCAGAAAGCAATGCACAAAGTTGTGAGAGTAAAGCTGACGCTGCCTTTATTGTAGGAATTTACAGATGTAAGAAATAGAGAATGCCTTCTCATAAGGAAAGCTGTAAGCAGCAAGTATAGCCAGTTCAAGAGAGAGGCCATGTTGTCTGCAAACAACAAGGCCATTGATGTAGGGAAGTCCAAGTCCTTTTGAACTCATGTTTACCCAGAACCTACCCAAGATGCCAGGCATGGAGGTACACAACGTAAGTCTACCCTGCTCTGTTCTGGTCTTGCTTGGTCTCATTCCTCTTTTCTATACTCTCATGTTCCCTTTTAGAATGGAATTTTTTATTCTCTGCCATTGTATCTTCTGGCTATTTTTTAACAGGGGCTCCCAGATTGCCTTGAATCTCTAAGGAGCCTTTATACTTGGACTTCTATGCAATGCTGGAATTATTGAGACTTTGGGGAATCTTGGAGACAGACTAGATGCATTTTAATACTTACATAGACATGACCATTGAAGGCCAGAAACACAGAATGTTATAGGCTGGGGATTTAGCTCAGTGGCACAATGACTTCCTGCCAAGTGCAAGATCCTGAATTCTCTTCCAGTAACCAAACAAAACAAAACAAAACAAACACATAAACAAACAAAACAGAATGTTAAAATTTAGATCTATGACATTCCCCCCAAAATTCATATGTACAGAAGTGTGACTTATACAAGTCATTGGATCATGAGGATTCTAACTTCATTAATCAATCAATGAATTCATAATTTAATGAAATTATTGGGAGATAATGAAAACTTGGAAGGTGGGGTCTTAGCTGAAGACAGAAGATCATGGGCATGTTACTTTGAGAACTACATCTCGTCCTGGACCATTCTTCTCTGACTCTTTCCCTTTCTGTCTGTTTTCTGGGTACTGAGATGAGCAGCTTTCCTTTGTGATACCCCTCTGCTGTGGTGTTTCTGGCTTGCCACAGGCAAGCAATGGAGCTGGTCCATCAGAGACTGAAAGCACTAAAACTGTGAGCCAAAGCAAAGCCTTCTCCTTCAACTTGTTTATGTCAGGTATTTAGTCACATAGATGAAAAACTAACTAACAATATGTATCTGATGCTTTCTTCTCCTTCCACTGTTCCCCTTACATATTATGCTCCAGTCATACAAGTCTTATGAGTCATATGAATCTTTTACACAAAAAGGCCCAGGAACTTTACACAAGCTTGTCCTTCTTTCCCAACAAGAACAGGTGGTGCCACCTTACTTTATATGGCTGCTTCTTTCTCATCATTAAGATCTCACTTAAAAGCTTCTCAGTGAAATCTGTCCTGACTTCCCAACCTCTACTACTGTACTCATAGTGACTGACCATCTCATCCAGAATGGATATTAGAAATAATTTAATAATCTTTAAATCATGAGCATCCATCAGAAGGGAGATAGTTTGTATAGCACAAGCATAGATCTCCTCGCACATAGTTGCTGAGCATCTACCATGACATTAAGCCCTTCTCTCTTTAGAGTATTTAACACTATGTGAAATTAATCTTTACATGGTTATATATTGCTCTTCCTAGTAAAATATATGCTCCATGAAGCTGAGCTTTCTTCATCACTCTAACTTTGGTGCCTACATCTTTTGGCACATAAGAAATATGAAGTGTAGAAAGTGATATGTGCTAGTTTTGCTCAGAAGAGTACAACTTTCAATAATGTCCTACAGTTTTAGACTCATATGGGCCATTAGTAATAGCATGCAAGTATCTTACAAAGGAAAACATGTTGTTCCCATCCAAGAAAAGATCAATGAGTTTTCCAGGTAGATCACTTAATTTTATCTTAAAATGGAGGGTTCAAAATCATCAGTGGCACCCTGCCATTGCTTGACAGACAGCATGTGACACATTGCTAAATTCTGACTGGTCCATAAATGCCACGTATACCCACCATAGATTGCCAGTGGGCCATGTACCACGTGTTAATAAATACTTTTGGAGAATAAACTATAACTTCAAGTCAATAAATGTCTAAGTTCTGTCAATGTAAAATTAAAGGCTTTAAAGCTAAATTTTGTATTATTTCTCTCACATAAAAGATAAACAACATTTAGGTAAGTGATATTATCTCTTGAAACAATATGGAAAAGACAAATATTAACCAGAGGATTTGGAAATTTTTCTAGAAATTTTTATAATGATTATGACAGTTTAAACTCAAACTACACATAAAAAATGTACTCACAAAATTTAGTAGGCATCTAAAAATGTTAAATAATTTTCTGAATTTTCTTCATCTGAGAAACAAGGATAATTATACTTATTCTAGAGGTTATTGGTTTTTTGTTGTTTTTTTATTCAATTCTTTTATTGGTACATTGTAGGTATACAACACAACTACATTCTCATTGGGAATTGTACCTTTACATAATGCATCGTGGTTCTTATTTTTTCCCCATTGCTAGCCCTCCCTTCACGTCCTCCACCCTTCCCTATTTACAAAGACTTTATTTCCATTTTTTCCATTTCTCAGCATTTTTCCTTTCCCTTCTTTCCTTTCCCCTGCCCCTCCCATTACCCCTACCCCTTTGGACCTTTCCTTCCTATTTTACATTATCGATTATTCATTCTAATCATTGGTACATTTTAGGTATACAATATAATGACATTCATCATTGGAAATTTGCAACTTTAGGTAGTCTCTATTGGTTCTTATTTTTCACCCTGGCCCAGCCCTCCCTTCAACCCCTCCAGTCCACCCTATTTACAAAGATTTTGTTCCGACTTTTCCATTTTCTCATATTAAACGCACTTCCTTCTATCCTTTCCCCTAGCCCTCCCACTTCCTTCCCCTTTGCCCCTTTTCTTCCTATTTCACATTACCTACTATACATTTAGTCCTTATTTACACTTTCAGTTTCTCACACCAGAGAAACTATTCAGTATTTACACATGTGTGTCCTATTTATTTCACTTAAGAGTATGGCCTCAATGTGCATCCACTTAGCTATAAATGTCTCTAATTTCTCATTTTTTATGGCTGAGTAGTACTCCATTTTATTAAAAAAACCCACATTTTCTTTATCCAGTCTCCAGTTGATGGGCACTTGGGCTCTTTCCAAGTTTTAGCTATTACAAACTGTGCTGCTATGAACATGGGTGCACATATATCACTGTGGTATGATTCTTTTAATCTTTGGGGAAGATCCCCAGCAGTGGAATAGCAGGGTCCAATGGGACTTCCAGTCCTAGTCCTTTGAGGTATCTCCATACTGATTTTCACAGTGGTGGCAACAGTCTACACTTCCACCAGCAGTGGAGCAGGCTTCCTCTTTCCCCACAGCCCTGCCAGCATTTGTTATTGGATTTCATGATAGCAGCCATTCTTTTTGGAGTGAAGTGGAATCTCAGTGTTGTTTTCATTTGCATCTCTCGAATAACCAGAGATGTTGAACATTTTTTCATATATTTATTTGCTATTTCTACTTCTTGGTCTGAGAAATGTCTGTTCATTGCAGATGCCCATGTTTGGATTGACTCTTTAAATTTGGGAGGTCTGAACTTTTTAAGTTCTTTATACATTCGAGATAGTTGACCTTTGTCTGAGGAAAAGCAGATGAAGATTTTTTCTCACATTGTGGGTAGTCTGTTCACACTGCTGGTGGTTTCTCTTGCTGTGCAGAAACTTTTTAATAAGAAGAGATCCCATTTGTTGATTGTGCTATTGCATGGGCAACTGAGGTTTTGTTCATAAAATCTTTTCCTACACCGATGTCTTCAAGGGTTCTACCTAACCTCTGTTCCAACTGGTTCAGAGTTTCTATTTTAATATTAAGATCTTTAATTCATTTTGATTTTAGTTTAGTGCACAGAAAGAGATATAGGTCTAGTTTTAATCTTTGGCAAGTTGAAGCCCAATTTTTCCAGCACCATTTATTAAAGAGGCTATCTTTCCTCCAGTGAGAGTGTTTGGCTCCTTTGTCATAAATGAGATGGATGAGTGTGTCTGGTGTTGTTTCTGCATCTTCTAATCTGTTCCACTGGTCCTCAAGCCTGTTTCTTTGCCAGTACTGTGCTGTTTTTATCACAGTAGCTTTGTAGTATAGTTGCAGGTTGGAGACTGTGATACCCCTTGCCATGTCTCTGTTACCTAGAATTGCTTTTGCTATTCTGGGTCTCTTCTTGTTCCAAATGAATTTTTGGATTGTTTTCTCAAGGTCTATGAAGTATGCTGCTGGGATCTCAAGTGGAATTGCATTAAATCTATATAGCAGTTTTGGAAGTATGGCCATTTTCACCATGTTATCTCTCCTAATGAGGAGTAGGGGATGTTTTTCCATTTTCTGATATCATCTTCAGTCTCTCTTTTCAAAGTGCTATAGTTTTCATTAAGAGGTCTTTAAATTCTGTCATTATGTTGATTTTTGCATCTATGTTCATCAGTGAGATTAGTCTATAGTTCTCTTTTTCAGTTGGGTCTTTCTCTGCTTTGGGATCAAGGTGATGCTTGCTTCCAGGAATAAATTTGGGAGTATTGCTTCCCTTTCAATTTCATTGAAGAGTTTAAACAGTAGTGGCAGCAGTTCCTCTCTAAATGTCTTGTAGAATTCAGCAGTGAAGCCATCAGGGCCCGGGATTTTCTTAGTTGATAAGTTTTTAATTACATTTTCAATTTCATTGGTTGATATGGGGTTATTCAGAATTTTTAGGTCTTCTTCATTCAACTTTGGTAATTCATATGTATCTAGGAATCTGTCCATTTCTTCTGGGTTGTCCATCTTATTGGCATATAGGTTCTGGAAGTAGGTATTGATGATCCTCTGGATTTCTGCTGGGTCTGTTGTAGTTTCACCCTTTTCATTCCTAATTGCATGGATTTGGGCCTTTTCTTTCCTTTTTCTGACAAGGTTGGCTAAGGGTTTGTCAATTTTGTTGATTCTTTCGAAGAACCAACTCTTGGCTTCATTCATTTTTTGTATCATTCTCTTAGTCTCCATTGCATTGATTTCTCCTCTGATCTTTATAATTTCTTCCCTTGTATGAGCTTTGGGGTTGTCCTGCTCTTCTTTTTCTAGAAGCTTGAGGTTCAGCATCAGGTTCATTAATTGGGTTCGTTCTGTTTTCCTAATATGCGTATTCACTGCTATGTATTTCCCTCATAAGACTGCTTTCATTGTGTCCCATAGATTCCAATATGTTGTATTGTCATTGTCATTTAATTGAAGGAACTGTCTGATTTCTTCTTTAATTTCCTCTGTGACCCATTGGTTATTCAGAAGTGTGTTGTTCAATTTCCACGTGTTTATGAAATTTTTTGAGTTTCTTTTGCTATGGATCTCCAATTTCATCGCACTATGGTCTGATAATATACAGGGGATAACTTCAATTCCTTTGCACTTACTTAAACATGTTCTATGTGTGAGTATGTGGTCTATTTTGGAGAATGACCCATGTGCAGCTGAGAAGAATGTGTATTCTGATTTTGTGGGGTGGAAGACTCTGTAAACATCTGTTAAGTTCATTTGTTCAAGAGTTCGATTGAGTTCTAGTTTTTCATTACTTATTTTTAGTCTAGTTGATCTATCTATTTGTGACAGTGGGGTGTTGAGGTCCCCCGTTACAATTGTATTGGTGCATATATGACTTTTCATGTCCGTTAGTATTTGTTTTATATAGTTGGGTGCACTAGTGTTTGGTGCATAGATATTTATGATTGTCATCTCTTCCTCTTGGATTCTTCCCTTGACAAGGATGTAGTGTCCTTCTCCGTCTCTCTTAATCAGTGTTGGTTTGAAATCTACTTGATCTGCCAAGAGGATAGCTACTCCTGCTTTTTTGGGGGGTCCTGTCAAATGAAGTATTGTTTTCCACCCTTTAACTTTCAGTCTATGAGTTTCCTTTTGAATTAAGCGTGTTTCTTGTATGCAGCATATTGTTGGATTTTGTTTCTTGACCCATTCTGCCAGTTTATTTCTTTTGATTGGTGAATTGAGACCATTAACATTGATGGTTATAACTGAAATGTATTGACTTGTCATTGCCATGACTTTTTCTTTTTGTTGGGTTCTCCCCCTTTCCCTTTAATTTCTTGTCATGCCAGATGGGTTCATTCTGCTTTGCTTCCTGAGGTTGTGATCCTCAATGTCTGTTCCTAGGCTATTGTGTAAAATTCTTTGGAGTGCTGGTTTGGTATTCACAAGGTTCCTAAGGTGCTCTTTGTCATGAAAGTATCTTATTTCTCCATCCATTTTGAAAGATAGTTTTGCAGGGTACATCAATCTGGGTTGGAGGCTGTTTTCTTTTCGGGCTTGGAATATGTCACTCCAAGCTCTTCTTGCCTTGATGGTTTGTGTTGAGAAGTCTGCTGTGATTCTGATGGGCTTTCCTTTGTATGTGATTTGTTTCTTTTCTCTGACTGCTTGGAGAACTTTGTTCTTCTGTTGTGTTTCTGGAATCTTAACAATTATATGCCTATGTGAAGATTTTTTTTTGATCAAAGCTATTTGGAGTCCTATATGCCTCACTTATCTGTGTGTCAAGCTCTTTTCCCCTGCTTGGGAAGTTTTCTGCCATTATTTCTGTGAAGAGATTTTTTTATGCCATCTCCACTCTCTCCTGTTTCTTCATTGAGCCCAATAAGTCTTATTTTATTCTTCTTTGCATCATCTAGCAGTTGCTGTATTGATTTCTCATGTTCCCTTATAATTTTGAAGCAATTTTTCTTTCCCTGGTCACTAATTGCAATCTTATCTTCTATATCTGAAATTCGGTCCTCACATTAGCTCATTCAGCTGTGTAGACTTTCAATGGAGCTTTTCATGTCCTGGATATCTATTTGCATCTGTTTTATGGATTCCATTTGTTTCTTGTGTTGGGATTCCATCATGTTCCTCAGCTCCTCTCTAGATTTATTAATTATGTCTTGCACTAGGGACACAATTTCTCCTGTTATCTAAGAAATTATTTCTGATTTCATTTTTTCCAGATCCCCTTTTGTTGCCAGTTCGGTGGGTCCAGGTGGTTGAGTATCAGAGTGTTCCATCTCATTTCCTTTTGGGGTTGCTGTAGGTGGTCTGGAAGTCTGGTTTTAAGACTTATTTACATATTTTCTCATTTTGACTGGGGCGGGGGGCTGTTAGCACCGGCACGGTTTACCTCCTCTGAGCTGGGTGAGGTGGGACAGGGGCTAGGAGCAGCAGTAGGGATGGTGCCCCAAATGCCCTTTCCTGTGTGCTGGGAGTAGCGGGAGGGATGGTGACTGGGAAGACCCTTCCTCTGGACCAGGAGCGGTGGGACGGCAGCTCAGAAGCCCCTCCCTCTGGGCTGAGAGTGGTGGGAGGTATGGTGGCCCAGAAGCCCTTTCCTCTGGGCCAGGAGCAATGGGACAGATGGTGGCCCAAAAGCCCTTTCCTCTGGGCTGGGAGCAGCGGGAGGGATGGTGACTGGGAAGCCCCTTCCTCTGGACCAGGAGCAGTGGGATGGCAGCTCAGAAGCCCCTACCTCTGGGCTGGGAACAGCGGGACTCAGTACCTTGGTCTGGTGGTCTGGTGTCCTCTGCTTCTTTGTAGTGTGGAACCAGGTGGCTGCCTGTCTGCAGCAGGGTGATTCAGTATCTTCTGTGTGACTCAGGACCTCAGTAGGGTGTGCACAGACCTGCCTGTCTGCAGCAGGGTGATTCAGAGTCTTCTGTGGGACTCAGGACCTTGGTAGAGCATCTTAACAATATAATGATATTATTGTCATTTGTTATACTAGGCACTGTATTAAATTCTTCATATGTATCTTATTTGTTACAATAACCTCTAGAGTCCCTCCCGCTGCTCCCAGCCCAGAGGAAAGGGCTTTTGGGCCACCATCTGTGCTGCTGCTCCTGGCCCAGAGGAAAGGGCTTCTGGGCCACCATCCCTCCCACCGCTCCCAGCCCAGAGGGAGGGGCTTCTGAGCCACCATCCCACTGCTCCTGGTACAGAGAAAGGGGCTTCCCAGCCACCATACTTCCCACGGCTCTCAGCCCACAGGAAAGGGCTTTTGGGTCACCATGCCTACAGCTGCTCCAGGCCCCTGTCCCACCTCTCCCAGATCAGAGGAGGTAATCCATGCAGGCACTAACAACCCTCTGCCCCAGTCGAAATGAGAAAACACATAAATAAGTCTGAAAACCAGACTTCCAGATCACCTACAGCAACCTCAAAGGGAAATAAGATGGAACACTCTGATACTCAACCACCTGGACCCACCGAACTGGCAACAAAAGGGGATCTGGAAAAGATGAAATCAGAAATAATTTCTCAGATAACAGGAGAAACTGTGCCCCTAGTGCAAGACATGATTAATAAATCTAGAGAGGAGCTGAGGAACATGATGGAATCCCAACATAAGAAACAAATGGAATCCATAAAACAGATGCAAATAGATTTGCAGGACATGAAAAACTCCATTGAAAGTCTACACAGAAGAATGAGCTAATGTGAGGACAGAATTTCAGATATAGAAGATAAGATTGCAATTAGTGACCAGGGAAAGAAAAATTGCTTCAAAATTATAAGGGAACATGAGAAATCAATACAGCAACTGCTAGATGATGCAAAGAAGAATAAAATAAGACTTATTGGGCTCAATGAAGAAACAGGAGAGAGTGGAGATGGCATAAAAAAATCTCTTCACAGAAATAATGGCAGAAAACTTCCCAAGGAGGGGAAAAGAGCTTGACATACAGATAAGTGAGGCATATAGGACTCTAAATAGCCTTGATCAAATAAAAATCTACACATAGGCATGTAATTGTTAAGATTCCAGAAACACAACAGAAGAACAAAGTTCTCCAAGCAGTCAGAGAAAAGAAACAAATCACATACAAAGGAAAGCCCATCAGAATCACAGCAGACTTCTCAACACAAACCATCAAGGCAAGAAGAGCTTGGAGTGACATATTCCAAGCCCGAAAAGAAAACAGCCTCCAACCCAGATTGATGTACCCTGCAAAACTATCTTTCAAAATGGATGGAGAAATAAGATACTTTCATGACAAAGAGCACCTTAGGAACCTTGTGAATACCAAACCAGCACTCCAAAGAATTTTACACAATAGCCTAGGAACAGACATTGAGGATCACAACCCCAGGAAGCAAAGCAGAATGAACCCATCTGGCATGACAAGAAATTAAAGGGAAAGGGGGAGAACCCAACAAAAAGAAAAAGTCATGGCAATGACAAGTCAATACATTTCAGTTATAACCATCAATGTTAATGGTCTCAATTCACCAATCGAAAGAAATAAACTGGCAGAATGGGTCAAGAAGCAAAATCCAACAATATGCTGCATACAAGAAACATGCTTAATTCAAAAGGAAACTCATAGACTGAAAGTTAAAGGGTGGAAAACAATACTCCATTTGACAGGACCCCCCAAAAAAGCAGGAGTAGCTATCCTCTTGGCAGATCAAGTAGATTTCAAACCAACACTGATTAAGAGAGGCGGAGAAGGACACTACATCCTTGTCAAGGGAAGAATCCAAGAGGAAGAGATGACAATCATAAATATCTATGCACCAAACACTAGTGCAAACAACTATATAAAACAAATACTAATGGACATGAAAAGTCATATATGCACCAATACAATTGTAACGGGGGACCTCAACACCCCACTGTCACAAATAGATAGATCAACTAGACTAAAAATAAGTAATGAAAAACTAGAACTCAATCGAACTCTTGAACAAATGAACTTAACAGATGTTTACAGAGTCTTCCACCCCACAAAATCAGAATACACATTCTTCTCAGCTGCACATGGGTCATTCTCCAAAATAGACCACATACTCACACATAGAACATGTTTAAGTAAGTGCAAAGGAATTGAAGTTATCCCCTGTATATTATCAGACCATAGTGCGATGAAATTGGAGATCCATAGCAAAAGAAACTCAAAAAATTTCATAAACACGTGGAAATTGAACAACACACTTCTGAATAACCAATGGGTCACAGAGGAAATTAAAGAAGAAATCAGACAGTTCCTTCAATTAAATGACAATGACAATACAACATATTGGAATCTATGGGACACAATGAAAGCAGTCTTATGAGGGAAATACATAGCAGTGAATACGCATATTAGGAAAACAGAACGAACCCAATTAATGAACCTGATGCTGAACCTCAAGCTTCTAGAAAAAGAAGAGCAGGACAACCCCAAAGCTCATACAAGGGAAGAAATTATAAAGATCAGAGGAGAAATCAATGCAATGGAGACTAAGAGAATGACACAAAAAATGAATGAAGCCAAGAGTTGGTTCTTCAAAAGAATCAACAAAATTGACAAAGCTTTAGCCAACCTTGTCAGAAAAAGGAAAGAAAAGGCCCAAATCCATGCAATTAGGAATGAAAAGGGTGAAACTACAACAGACCCAGCAGAAATCCAGAGGATCATCAATACCTACTTCCAGAACCTATATGCCAATAAGATGGACAACCCAGAAGAAATGGACAGATTCCTGGATACATATGAATTACCAAAGTTGAACGAAGAAGACCTAAAAATTCTGAACAACCCCATATCAACCAATGAAATTGAAAATGTAATTAAAAACTTATCAACTAAGAAAATCCCGGGCCCTGATGGCTTCACTGCTGAATTCTACAAGACATTTAGAGAGGAACTGCTGCCACTACTGTTTAAACTCTTCAATGAAATTGAAAGGAAAGCAATACTCCCAAATTCATTCCTGGAAACAAGCATCATCTTGATCCCAAAGCAGAGAAAGACCCAACTGAAAAAGAGAACTATAGGCCAATCTCACTAATGAACATAGATGCAAAAATCCTTAATAAGATACTGGCAAATAGAATGCAGAAGATCACCAAGAAGACCATACACCGTGATCAAGTGAGATTCATCCCAGGGATGCAGGGATGGTTCAATACATGAAAATCAATCAATGTAATACACTATATCAATAGAGCCAAGGACAAAAGCCATATGATTATCTCCATAAATGCAGAAAAAGCATTTGACAAAATCCAACATGCATTTATGATAAAAACCCTACCAAAAATTGGAATAGATGGTCTCTACCTCAAACTGATAGAAGCCAGCTATGAAAAACCAACAGCCAATATCATGCGAAATGGTCAAAAACTGAAATCCTTCACACTAAAATCAGGAGCAAGACAAGGATGTCCACTATCACTACTCTTGTTCAATATAGTTTTGGAAACATTAGCCATGACAATTAGACAAGAGAAAGAAATAAAAGGAATAAAGATAGGAAATGAAGAAGTCAAATTGTCATTCTTTGCAGATGACATGATACTCTATATAGAAGACCCCAAGAACTCCACCAAAAGTCTTCTAGACTTAATGACCAAATTCAGTCAAGTAGCTAGTTATAAGGTCAACACACAAAAATCAATAGCTTTCCTCTACACAAATGACAGACTCACTGAGAGAGAAAGAGGGCAAATAATTCCTTTCACAATAGCATTCAAAAAACTGAAATACCTAGGAATTATCCTAATGAAAGAAATCAAAGACCTCTACTCTGAAAACTATGGCACTCTGAAAAGAGTGATTGAAGATGATATCAGAAAATGGACAGACATCCACTGCTCCTGGGTAGGAAGGATTAATATAGGGAAAATGGTCATACTTCCAAAACTGATATATAAATTTAATGCAATTCCAATTGAGATCCCAGAAGCATACTTCATAGGCCTTGAGAAAACAATCCAAAAATTCATTTGGAACAAGAAGAGACCCAGAATAGCAAAAGCAATTCTAGGTAACAGAGACATGGCAAGTGGTATCACAGTCTCCAACCTGCAACTACACTACAAAGCTACTGTGATAAAAAAAAAAAGCATGGTACTGGCAATGAAACAGACCTGAGGACCAGTGGAACAGATTAGAAGAGCAGAAACAACGCCAGACTCACTCAGCCATCTCATCTTTGATAAAGGAGCCAAACACCCTCACTGGAGGAAAAATAGCCTCTTTAATAAATGGTGCTGGAAAAATTGGGCTTCAACTTGCCAAAGATTAAAACTAGACCTATATCTCTCACCATGCACTAAACTAAAATCAAAATGGATTAAAGATCTAAATATTAAAATAGAAACTCTGAACCAGTTGGAACAGAGGTTAGGTAGAACCCTGAAGACATCGGTGTAGGAAAAGATTTTATGAACAAAACCTCAGTTGCCCGTGAACAAGCACAAACAATCAACAAATGGGATCTCTTCTTATTAAAAGGCTTCTGCACAGCAAGAGAAACCACCAGCAATGTGAAGAGACAAAATACAATGTGGGAAAAAATCTTCACCTGCTCTTCCTCAGACAAAGGTCTACTATCTCGAATCTATAAAGAATTTAAAAAGATCAGACCCCCCAAATTTAAAGACCCAATCAAAAAATGGGCATCTGCAATGAACAGATATTTCTCACACAAAGAAGTAGAAATAGCAAATAAATGCCTGAAGAAATGTTCAACATCACTGGTCATTCGAGAGATGCAAATGAAAACAACACTGAGATTCCACTTCACTCCAAAAAGAATGGCTGCTATCATGAAATCCACCAATAACAAATGCTGCCAGGGCTGTGGGGAAAGAGGAAGCCTGCTCCACTGCTGGTAGGAGTGTAGACTGGTGCAAGCACTGTGGAAACCAGTATGGAGATACCTCAAAGAACTAGGACTGGAAGTCCCATTGGACCCTGCTATTCCACTGCTGGGGATCTTCCCCAAAGAATTAAAAGAATCATACCACAGTGATATATGTGCACCCATGTTCATAGCAGCACAGTTTGTAAGAGCTAAAACTTGGAAACACCCCAAAGCCCATCAACTGGAGACTGGATAAAGAAAATGTAGTTTTTTTATAAAATGGAGCACTACTCAGCCATAAAAAAATGAGAAATTAGAGACATTTAGAGCTAAGTGGATGCACATTGAGGCCACACTCTTAAATGAAATAAATAGGACACACATGTGTAAATACTGAATAGTTTCTCTGGTGTGAGAAACTGAAAGTGTAAATAAGGACTAAATGTATAATAGGTAATGTGAAATAGGAAGAAAAGGGGCAAAGGGGAAGGAAGTGGAAGGGCTAAGGGAAAGGATAGAAGGGAATGGGTTTAATATGAGAAAATGGAAAATTAGGAACAAAATCTTTGTAAATAGGGAGGACTGGAGGATTTGAAGGGAGAGCTTGGCAAGGGTGAAAAATAAGAACCAATAGAGACTACCTAAAGTTGCAAATTTCCAATGATGAATGTCATTATATTGTATACCTAAAATGTACCAATGATTAGAATGAATAATCGATAATGTAAATAGGAAGAAAAGGTCCAAAGGGGTAGGGGTAGTGGGAGGGGCAGGGGAAAGGAAAGAAGGGAAAGGAAAAATGCTGAGAAATGGAAAAAATGGAAATAAAGTCTTTGTAAATAGGGAATGGTGGAGGGCATGAAGAGAGGGCTATGAATGGGGAAAAAAATAAGAACCAAGATGCATTATGCAAAAGTACAATTCTCAATGAGAAATGTAATTGTGTTATATACCTACAATGTACCAATAAAAGAATTTAATACAAAAAAATCATTATATTGTTATTAAAAACCATTTCAATAATCAAAAACATATGAAAGGCAATCAGATCTAGAAATTTGTGATACCATTATTCCAAGAGTGCCCTATAAATATCTTCTTACTCAAAAAATTGCATAGGAAATGTAGATGTAGCACCTTGTAATTAAGCATCAATTCTCTCCATTTTTCAATATCCTTTAAATTACAATCATCCATCTGTATTCCTGGGTAATTGATTTCAGCATCAAAAGTCAGTAAATATTCAAGCTCCTTATATAATATGGTCTAGATACACAAAGCCTGTGTACATACTCTTGCATAATTAAATTATCTCTAATTATTTATAATACCTAATGTAAGGTAAATGTTATGTATATATACATTACACTGTATACTATATTTAAGAAATAATGACAAGAAAAATTTCTATTTAAGGTTAGTATAGATGCCATTGTTTCTAACACTTTCAATCTACAGTTAGTTGGGCCAACTCTAATAACTTAGGAAAAATCTTTTATGAATGTTATAGCTAGTGGGAAGGTAAAGTAACACAACCATTATGTAAAACTGTATGGAGGGATCCCTCAAAAAACTAAAAATAGAAATTCCATTTGACTCAGCTATTCCTCTTTTAGACATCTTCCTGAAAGAGTTAAAGACATAATATTACAGTTACATTTATACCTATGTTTATAGCAGTGTTGCTAAATTATGTAATCAGCTTATATGTCTATCAACAGATGAATGGCTAAAAAAGTGTAGTATTAATATGAAATGGAACACTACACTGTCATAAAGAAAGATAAACTTGAGTCATTTGCTTGAAAGTGGATGTGCCTTGAGACCATAACATTAAGTGAAATCGACCAGGTACAAGCTTAAATATTGCATATGAGAAATCAAAATATAAATAAACAAGGTAAAAGATAGATAATAGGAGAAAGAGAGATAGATCTTTCATAAAAGGGAAGAAAACCAAGAAATGGAGAAAGAGGAAATGGGAGGGAGAGTGGGAGAGGAGAGGGGAAAAAAAGGATGAAAAAATTAAGATGTGTTATGTATATGTACCAACTCCACAAGGAATATAATCATGTACTACAAACATTTACTAATGCAAAAATAAAAATCAATTTTAAATTTCTTATGGGTGACTAGAATCTTCTAAACTCAAAACAAAACCCAAAATTCAAAAAATAAATTTTAAAAAATTTAAGGTAATAAAGCAAATAAAGGAGCATCACAGTGAAACTTAGCATTTCAGATAAATGAGGAAAGTGCACCTCAGAAGTTAAGGCATTAGCCAAAACTCATGCAGCTACTTTAAGTTTATCCAATGATATTTATTGAGCATTACTATGTGGATGGTACTTTATCTATTACTTCATTATTACAAGAAATAAAACAAAAGCATTAGTTCTGCCTCTACATAGATCATAATCATGGAGAAAACACCAATAACAAGAAATAATACAAATAATAAAAAATATTGCCAAAAAAGGAGAATACAGGTTGATAAAAGATATTGCTTCTGCTTGGATACAAAACAAAACAGTTAAGGATTTTTTAAATAAACCTGTAATTGAGATTTGAATATTAGATTCGTTTTCACCATGTTAAAATGAAAGAAAGGCTATTTTTCTAAGTAGACAGATCAATAGAAAGAAAGATGGAAGGAGGAAATTTTTGGCTATTCAGGGGCCAGAGAGTCTTTCAATGTGATTAGCACATTTGGTACAAAAATGATAAAACTCAGTATGAGTCTGTAAATGAAGTTTTGCCCTGTGGCCAGCCTTGAACAGCTTCAAGAAGAATTCAAATTCAATTCTGAAAGCAGCGGAGATACTGCAGGATCCTTATCAGGAGAATGACTTTCTATAAACTGTGGTTTGGGAAGAGAGATCTGTACATGCCATGAGGTATGATTTACATCAAGGAGAAACAAGAACCGGTTAGATGATTTCATTTTGTTATACAATAGGTCAGAAATACATACTTTAGCACATTGGAAATAGTCTTGGGTAGAAGAGGAAAGAAACAAAAGATACAGTGCTGTAAAGTTTACTGTGCCTCCCAAAATATTGAATTTAGAATTTAAAATGTAGAGAAATTTAAAGACAAAGGAAAAGGGTAGAGCTCTTAATAGAAGTAGAGAAAATCAAAAGCAACAAGGAAGTCCATCTGGCAGAAAATATTACAGGTTTAAATTTTAGCTTTACCCCAATGCATTGACAATGGAATTCACTAATATATGAATTTATACAGTATGAGATACTGAAATCAGAGAACTTGTGAAAGAGACTGAGGCTAAAAAGCTATATTTGGAGTGATCCACATGGAGAAAAAATAATTCTTTGGAGTAGAACCCTCCCACTCCCCACCAAAGATGGGGCAAAAGGAAGCTGATATCTGGACATTACATGTCAAAGAGTCTTTCCTTTATAATCTTTTAATAGTAAAAAGACAAGCTGTCAGAAAAGGAAAGATATGGTTTGTTTGGAGAAGCAGAAATAGATAATCTCTGGAATACAAGAGAAAGATCATTCTGAGGAGTAACTGGTAATACTTTGCTCTTCTCTTCCTCTCCATATAGTTGTTTCTTTCCCCCAGAACTGTATTCATGTACCCAGGGCTCAGACATTTTGTGAAGAGCATTAGAACAGTATACAAAGAACCAGAGAATGGGGAAGAAAAACATAAGTGAGACACCAAATAACTGGGATTGGAAAGGGTTTCCTGGTGTGGAAAAGGGCATGCTCTTGCAGACTATGAAGTGATGATTTGGAGGTAGCAGACAGAACTTGAGGTTACAGTCACTTCAAGGAGCATAATTAGAGATCAGAATTTCTTTTTCATTATTGTATTGTTCATTCTATGCAGGTTTGTGCAACAGGCCATCCAGAGTCTGATACTCATTCTTATGGCTTGTGCCTAAATGCTTCCCTTAAAGCTTCATGCAATCATAGGTGGGGCTTTTCAGAAGTGGTGGGATCTAGAGTGTGTGATACTGGTATTAAGGGTGTGTGATTACTAAATTAGTCCACTGATTGCTTTGGCATAGTTCTGGGTGTGGATAATGGGAAGGTACACCATGGCTATGAGTGCTACTTGTTCTAAGGTTGTGTAGCCTGGATAGAATATAAGAGACAGAAAGAGGGGTTCTCTCTTCACCTGGTGCTTGCTGCTTCACTACTTCTCATCTTGCTGCCTTATGGACTTCTGCCTACCATGAACTGTTTCTCCTATGGTTTGCTCCTCTGACATTCCATCTTGCCTTGAAGCCTGCCAACTATAAACTGAAACCTCTACAAACTGTGAACTACAATAAAGCTTTCCTCCTTTAACTTTGGATGTTAGGTATTTTGTTTCAGCAACCAGAAAAGTAACTAAGAAACTAAGAAACTCATTATTATTATTATTATTATTATTATTATTATTATAGTCCTTAATGACAGTAAATTTTCTTGATTCCAAATACAGTAGACACTTCACATTCAGATCATATAGAATCCTTAAAATAAGCCTGTGAAGTAAGCATTTCTATGTCAATTTCGTACATATGCAGCATGAAACAAGATCAAGGATAATGACAGAGGAACGCCAAATAAACCACTTAACAGTATACTTCAAGTTTCACTGGGGCTGTGTGTTTATTTGTTTACTATCCTGAGTATCATTCAGGCAGGTGTCATTTCAACAAATCAATTCTTGTATTGAATAACTGTGATAAAATTATCATTTTTATATTTCCTGTTAAATTATCTTATAAAAATTAAAGAAAAACATGCAACTTTCTGTCATCCTGTATTTAAATAATTGGATTGCTATGTCATTAATTTGCTCAGGAGACTGTTTCTGTCTATCTATGCAAGAGAAGTTTCAAAACAGCAGTGAGGACGGAAGAAAGATTACAAGGGTCTAAGCTCTCAAGGAAGTAAACAAGTGGAGGCAATAAAAGTAGTCAAATAATATACCTTGCCTGACAGGCAAAGCTGGGGCATATAATCATTGAAGACCACCAACTGTGGAATCAAACAGATGGGTACACATCACGATGCTGTTACTGGCTGTTGTCTCCATTTCAGTTTCTTTTAACATCAGTTTTTGCATGTGTACAGTGGGATCTTACTCAGTTCAGGCTGCTGTAACAAAAACAGTGGGTAGGTTTCTTGGGGGGATTGTTTTTATAGGAAGAATTTATTTTTTAATGAATTAATTTTATTAGTACAATTTAGATATACATAATGATTACATTCATCATAGGAAATTTGTATGTGTACATGATGTATCTTGATTCCTCTTTTTTTCCATTTCCCTCTTCCTCTCTTCCCCTCCTGATTCACAAGAGCTTTGTTTCCATTTTTTGCTTTTTTTCTCTTTTTTTCTATACCCTTCCTTCCTTCCTTTCCCCCTCCCCTCTCCCTGATTCCTCATTCTCATTTGAACATTTTCTTCTTATTTCACAATATCTATTATACTTTTTGGTCCTTATTTACACTTTTGGTTTATCACACCAGAGAATCCCTGGAATATTTGAATATGTATGTCCAATTTTGTTCACTTAAGAATATGGTCTCAAGGTACAGTGCATGTTTTGCAAATGACAGAACTATATTTCTCATAGTTCTGAATGCTGGAAGTCCAAGATTCAGGTAAAAACAGAATTAGCTGCAGTGAAGCTCTTCCTCACCAGATCACCATCTTGTTTCAGATTGCCATCTTCCTGTGACGTTTTCACATGGGGTAAGAGAGCCAGGGAGCTGTCTGGTCCTTTTCATAAGGGACTAATCCCATTATGATGGCACTGTCCTCATTACCTTGTGTATACTTTATTGCCTCCCAAAGTCCCCTCCTCCTAATACCATCACATTGGGGGTTTGAATTTTAACATATGAATTTTAAGGAAGCACGAGCACTCAGTCAATAACAAACAAAAACAAAAATAGTAACTATCTTATCAATGAATGTAGGTTTAAATACATAAACATATGTAGGATATTTGGCACAAAGCTTCAGGTAAAGGAGCTCAACAAATTTTAGTTATTACTAATAATAAGATAAAGCATTTATACAAAGCCCAGAATTGAATATCCATTCAACATTATTAAAAGTTTAAAACTATATACCAATCTCACAGCATTTTTATGAATCAATATGCAGTAGACAAAGTCGTTTGAAAACTGAATGACACATGCTTATTAAATGCTAGATGAAAAATGTTATAAACTATCTTGAGGTGAGGATATCAAAATAATTTTATAGCATTAGATATATCAAATAACATTGAGAAAGAGTAGTAGAAAATATTTGTAAAATGTTACTTAAGGATGCAGTGTTAGAGTGTGAGGATATCTTTTCAGAAAAATATTTCTCTTTTCTATTCCAGCCCCACACCTTGCCTTGAGCAGAGTGAGGAAGTAAAATATTCCATTCCAACTCTATTTCTTTGCCATATTTCAGGTTGGTCATTCAGAGAAATCAAAGACTTACCCAGACACAGAAATGGCTCTGAAAAGCTGTTCTATTGTAAAAAGAAATTTACATCTCTCTGCATATCTACCAGTGAATTCAGGCAAAGCTTATGGGTCTGATGTCTTCCTTTCTGACTAGGAAAGATCTTTTTATGGGAATAGATAAGGGGTCTAACACTCTGGCCCAGCCAAGATTTGTACAGGTGATAGGCTTCATCTGCCATAACAAAACAATTCTTGCTGGCTGTGCACCTCAACCCCTTCACCACTTTCCATAGTCTGTGCCATTTCTTTTTCCCTACAGAAATGGAAGACCCTTGTGTTTGTTTGGCTCTCTTTAAGGCTCAGCCATCTCCTCCTGGAGTCTCACAGATGGTTTCTGTGCTTATACACATGAATAAATTTGAATGATTTTTCTCTGTTAATCTTTATTTTGTCAGTTCATTTCATACACCAAAACTATTGAAACTTTTGAGGGAAAAGAGTAAATCTACAACTGCCCTATACCAAGAAATATAGAGGTGATGGTAAGTATGCTTCGACATAAGGCTTATACAAAATCAGAAATCATTAGTTTTTGCCTATGCAAATAAAGTAGAAAAATATTCTAATTTCTGTTATAGCCAAATCTTGCCTATAGGTAAAATAAAAGTAAAGTATTAGGATAATGTTGTGATTTGTATCTAGGTGTCCTGCCAAAGCTTCATGCCATCATGAGTGGAGCTTTTTGGAGGTGGTTTGATCTAGTGTGTAATACTGGGATCAAGGATGTGATGCTGGGATTGATTCATAGTGTGATGCTAGGATTAAGGGTGTGAGTGCCACCCCACTCCGGCCGGGTAGCCTGGATAAGGATATAAGGAACAGAAAGACTGCTGTTTTTATCTGTCACTTGTGGCTTACTGATTGCTACATGTTGCCTTCTACCTGCCCTGCTTTGCCATGGTCTGTTTCTCCTCTCCCATGTCCCTCCGGCTTTCCACCCTCCCTTGGAGCCAGCCAAATATGGACTGAAACCTCTACAAACTGTGAGCCAAAATAAAATGTTCCTCCTTTAACTTTAGGTGTCAGGTATTTTGTCTCAGCAACAAGGGAAAAGTAACTAAGACAGTAACAAGTTTAAGAAGATAAATAAATCAAATCCAATCTCCATTTCACATTTCTCCTTAGCAAAAGAAATATCAATACAAAACTAGTCTTGCTCTAAAAGGGGTTAACAAAAGGAAGAAGCAAGAATGCAGAATGGCAAGGCAAGGAGTGAAGTGTGTGTGTGTGTGTGTGTGTGTGTGTTTGTCTATATCAGGGTATCTGTGTTCTATGTCTCCCATATACAAGCCAGAAGACCAGCAGCATGGTATGAGTCCAAAATGACTATTATATCTGCCACTACCATTTATTAATTTAATGAGAGCAAACTTGCACACTTTACTATTTTTTGTTTCCCTTTCTGTTCACCCTCAAGAAAGACATCTATTTTCCACAGAAGATGTAAATAAAGGATAATTTATGATATCAATGTTCTTTAAAATGTAGAAGTAAAATCAAAAAGATTTATTCTGGGGGGAGGCACTATGTTTTCACTTTCTCCTTAGACTCAAGTGACAAACCTTTCAATTCTAGTTAAAATTTAGTAAGTGCCTGTTACCCTATGTTCTGTGCACTGAAATTACAGATACAAATGAGAGAAGACATGTTTCCTTCCCTGGAGGAACTCATAATTTAGTAGAAGGAGGACTACATTCAATTAAGCACATGAAAATAATCACTTTACCAGACTCCACTGTCGTAGACCTCTGAACTGAGTGCTAAAGGATCAGAGATGATTGAGTCATCAATGACACCTTAGAAACAGAGGAAATGATTATGGAAACAAGGATATGACTAAACATGGATATGATTGGGACTAAAATAAAAACTAGGACTCTAACCAGAGAGCAACAGAAGAGGATTGATTCTGGGGTGACTTCAAAAGACCAGATTCCATTACTTCTGTGTGCAACCAATTAAAGAGAAACAAGCAGTGGTGAACCAAGAAAGAAATGTACTCAACATGGCCACAGTGGAAAAAAACAAGGATAAGAGCATCCTAAGCCCTTATTTCAGGGTACTGCCAGGAGATTCGGGATTATATAGGACAAGGACAAAAGCAGAGACCAAGAAGTCTGCATGTCAAGCAGTCTTGGTCAAACGGTGGTCATTATGTCTTTATCTCAGATGTGATTCTGTGATATTCTACTGGCTCCAGGGAAACCATTTGGTTTGAGGAAGCAACTCACTTTCTACCATGAGATCACTGCTTATACTTAAGATACAGTCTTGGTTCCATTGTGAGGTGACTTGCCTTTAAAACCTGATGTTCCTGAATTCTTGAAAATATATTAGTTACTTTTGTCTTGCTATCTTCAGTCTTGAGGCAGGCCATGAGAGGTTATGTAAATTTAAAACTAATCAGTCTTGCATTGCCAGGTTTTAGACAGACACTCCTTCAATGTTTAACATGTCTATGTGCAGAGTCGAGCAGTCACCTGAGCACAGGCAATAGCTACAGGCCCCAGTGAAGCATTAGCACAGTGAACAAAAGCAGCATGTAAGTTCTTGTTACAGAACATTGCTGAGTGGATGAATTGTTTAAGATTCTGAAAATAAGAGCAAAGTCACAGAGAAACAAAAAGAAAGAGGGACAGAGGGACAGAGGGACAGAGGGAGGGAGGGTGAGAGAAACAGGGAGGAGGAGGAGGGGGAGGAAAAAAGGAGTAGAATTAGAAGATGGTGAAGAAGGGAAGGGCAAAAGGAAGAAGGGAAAGAAGAAAGGAAAAAGGGAAGGATGGAAGGAAGGAAGAAAAGAAAGAAGGAAGGAGGGAAGGAAGGAAGGGAGGGAGGAGGGAGAAATGGTGTGACTACTGTGAAAGTTAATCTTGATTGTCAACTTCATTGGCTCAAGATATGCTTCCTAGGAGATTAGTAAAGGACACTTATGGGTGTTCATGGGTGAGTCATAAGGACATGATTATGGTGACTCTATCTGGTCCCTGGCCCCTTGTTTGGCTTTTTTCTGTTCTCTGTTTTCTGGCTGTTATGAATTGAGCAGCTTTCCTTTGTCATGCCCTTCTGCAAGATATTTCTTCCTGGGAACCAGTGGCCATGTACTGAAACCTCTGAAACTGTGAGACAAAGTAAGTATTTTTTCCTTTAAGTTACAATTTTGTCCCCATCATGAAAGCTGACCAACACTGGCAAAAAAAGGGAAGGAAGATGGTTGAAGGCTTGTACTCTAAAGCTTGTGTTCTCAGCAAAGAGGCAAATTTATATGAGAGATAGTCAGATTAAGGGAGTCTTGAAATGTGGGGTTTTTGGGGAATGGTAAGAGGTTAATAAGATATCAATATGAGATATGTGACTGGTAGTAAGGAGGTTAGACCTCATGAATTTGAAGAGAGATATAAAACATGGTGACATATTTCTTGCAGTTATCTCTGCCTAAAAATTAATTAAAACCACATCTCTTGACTTCTAGTGAATGTTTTCTCTATTAAAATATAAAATTTGCTAGAGAAACAATACTGCACGAGACATCAAATTTTTTCTGTGTCCTGGTAGATGTTGCAGTGCATAGAGATAATCTTAAGAGGCACTTGAGATAAAAATGGCCAGAGAATTGTTCTGCAATAAACTTTCCTTACAAAATAATTAGCTACAGTTTGAAATAATGAGACTGGGAAATTTTAAGCAAAGTGTCCTGCTGGAGCAAAACTTCATGTTGCAATAGTTACTTTTGTTACCATCATCCAGAATCACTGAAGTATAGAAGTATAGGGGCCAAAAAATCAAACAACTGAAGTTACCTAGTTTCCCCTCTCCCCTACACACACAGGCACTTGTGTACACACACACATACACACACATGTGTGCTCTAATACTTGCTAATAAGCTCTCCAATATATCTTTAAAATTTTAGTATAGAAAAGTGTTTTACTTTTTATGTTTGTATATTTTTATTAGTAAATGTGAATCTATGAGACAGAATAAAGGATACAGAAAGTTTTCAACATCTACAAAGTTAAGAGTGGTAACATAAGTACCCATATACCCATTACCTGGCCTTAATAATTGTAATATCATGACTAGTCTAGGCTGATACATATTAAGTATCTTTCACATTTTAAATGGGCTCAACTGAGGATGAAATCAGTAGTACGGGACTTACTTACCAGCAAGAGGCCATAGGTTCAATCCTGAGAACCAAAAAGTGAGGGCCTGAGGGAACTGAACAATATTATAAAAATATGACAAAAATATTCAAGAGAATGAAAGTTATTTTGTGCCTACACATCATACCTGTCTGCTTACCTATCCCAACCAAAGTTTCCAAAAGCCTCTTTCAAATATATTCATAGAATTAACCATAAAAAGAAAATGAAACATTTACCTGACATCCCCACAATAGACTTATAAAGTTATAGGAGTTTGAAAATGTCCCCAAGAGAGTCTAGATAAGCCCCAAATAACGTTTGACTTGCAGTATAATTTAACATTGAAATGATATTCTATGGAAATCTACTAATTTCCATGTGGGGTGGTCATTAAAAATATCATCAATATCAGGCCGGGGATTTAGCTCAGTGGTGCCGACACCTGCCTCACAAGCACAAGGTGCCAAGTTTGATCCCCAGTACCAAAAAAAAAAAAAAAAAAAAACAAAAAACATATATATATATATATATATATATATATATATACATACATACATACATACACACACACACACACACATATTCAACATTACATTCATTTATCTTTGGGGCACAGAGCTGACATATAAGTATCTTTCTATTTTATTCATTTATAGTGGACCCTGGAGTTACTACTGGGCTGACATATGAACAACTTGGGTTGTGACCAGAATTTTAGTTCTAATTTATGACCAAAGTCTTGAGTTACCACCAAAATACAAGCCGCTTGTGCTTCCAGATGATCTCAGATACAGATTTAACTCTTAAAGAGTTCTGAAAGGAACATTACAACTTCCTTTCCTGTGTGGTTGAGAAATCCTAGGCCAATGTCTTTCTAAGGACACTGAGATATGCCTGTATGTAGGAGAGAGACTTTGAAGGGTGTGTAGAGGAGCCTGACCCTTCAATTGATCAACTTGAGTTACAACCAGCCCTCACAAACAAATTGAGTTCATAAGTCAAGGGTCCACTGTATTTGTGTTTTAAGTCAAATTGCACTATGTAGAATTCTAGCAATTATACTGAATTCTAAATTATTTGATCACCTTTGTAATGAAGAAATATATATTTTTAATTTGATGTTCATCAGTTGTTAAGGTTTAGATGTAATTTGGAGTTATATTTTACCAGTTAAAAACACAAGTAATTTTGTTTATCTTTTTTTTTTTTGGTACCGGGGATTGAACTTGGGTCTTTGCACTTGCACAGCAGGCAGCGAAACCACTGAGCTAAATCCCCAGCCCTTATTTAGCATTTTTAATTTAACCAGGTTATGATATACACACACATAGCTAGCAATCCGATTGTTAAAACCATCTTTATAACTAGTTCATTTCCTTTGTTTCTGTACAAATGAAGGATAGATTATTCACTACTTTCTTTCCTAACTCCTCAGTGCCCTCCAGCTCTGCACAAAACTGAGATGCATATTAACTGGCCCAGGAGAATGACCTGATACCTTGACTCAGTATCACTTACCCATCTTCAAGAAACTTTCTTTAATTATCAATCACTCTCAGATTATCAAATGCCACTTTGTAGCAATTATACTAATACACATTGCGATAAATCTTTTCCTTCCACTTCTAAGTACTGTCCAATGACTTGAAAACGTTTGTTCCTTCCTTCTCTTCAGACATTTTGTAAATTAAAGGAATGAATTTTCCTCAGTTATGATTCATTGGGCTGGGGATTTAGCTCAGTGGTTCTGCCACCTGCCTTGCAAGCACAAGGACCCAAATTCGATCCCCGGTACCAAAAAAAAAAAAATATATATATATATATATATATATATATATGGTTCATAAATTTTACTGGAGTGGTGAATATCTAACTGTAATAAAGAAAAGGAAAGTCTTGAGTTTATAAACAAAATTATATCTGGCAATAAGAAGATACGTCAATCTCCAAAACCTTAACACTCTCCTGATGTTCACTTTAAAGTTACTTTGAAGTTATTTTCATCTTTCTTGACATTCTTTAATGATTAATCTATTATGCCTCAAGTGCTGGCATGTAAGACAGAATTGTAACTATTTATTCAAATAAGAAGGAACAGAGCTAGACTAGGGTTATGCAATGCAGAACAAAATCAGACATGACCCCTGACCTTATGGAGCTTAAAACTAATTCAGAAAAGATGTTAACCAAATAGTCCCACTAATGAATTCATAAGAAGAACTTAAAATGAATGTTATCAAGAAATAGAATAGGGATCTAAGAAACAATATAACCAAAGATACCTGACCTGAACTTCGGGAGGGGTCACATAAGTAAAGCTTATCATGAGATTGAGGAATAAGTAACTATTAACCAAGAAAAGAGAAGGTAGTAGGAAGAGAGAACAAAATGGACAAGCATAATGAAAAAAGAAGGCCAGGATGGCTGAAGTAAAAAGAGACTACCTAGAATCCTGCGGAAGTTGGTACCCAGCCATACAGGGAATTTAGGATATGGTAAGATTTTGATTTTAAACTTTAAAGCAATGAATATCCAACAAAGAGATTAAACTGTGAATATGTGTGAGTGTGTATGTGTGTGTGTGTGTGTGTGTGAGATATGTGTGTATAGGGGAGTGACATGATCTAATCTGCATGGCCAAAGCATCACGATGGTTGTAAGTGGAGAAATCTAAAACACAATTTATATTTGTACGTATCATCTCTATGTATCATCTCTATCATTACAACATATTCTTATTGCCAGTATGAAATTTTTGTCAATAGTAGTTGAAAAATTAGTTATTTGGACTTGTCTAAAAATTAAATAAATATTTGCACCATTATTTGCAAGACAGAGTATCATCCATGCACCAAATATCTTATAAAAGATTAGGAAAATCATTAATCTTGTAAGTGCAATTGTTGTTTTCTTAGGCTATTTTGTAGGCATTTGAATATTTCTCATTTTTCAGTCTCTTTAATGGGATGATTTGACTCCTGCATACAAAAGTATAAGCATTTGTTACTTTTTGAGAATCAGTATTTAATTGGTCCAAATAAAACTCTTCTAAAATGTACGAATAAAAAAAAACTTTTCCAAGGAGCTCATTCTAAGATTAAGACCAAAAAAGTAAGCATCTCACTAATTATATGTGAGAAAAAAATCAATTCTTGTTAATTACAACTAGTTATGGATATTCTGAGTACACAAATGAATATACAGTTAATTATTTTCTCTGATTATTAAAATTTCAAAGTCGTTTACATAGAAACTTGAAAACTTGGCATTGTAAACTCCTAGCAGAAAAGGATTCCATTTTATTTGTCTTACCATTTTAGTCTAACAAAGTGTTTAGAACACAGTCAAGTTTTAATTGACAGTTGTTGTTTTACTACAATAGTGTTTTTCAAAAGCTCATTTTAGTTACAACTTCAAATTTAATTGTTAAGTACAAAAAACAAGATTTTTCATTGAAAAGTTATTTGTTAAAAATTATTTGAAATAAATTTGATGGCTGCCAAATCAAATATTTTAAATTAACATACATTTAATATTCTTATTTATTTTTAAACAATCACATCTATTCAATTGCAATGAAGTAGGAAGCTTTAAATAATTTAATTACCTCATTTCAGAAATACTAATTATCCCAGCTTGCCTAGATCTGAGGCATTTCCAAGGAGGTTAAACTGTCATTGCTGAAACTGGGAGGGCCCAGGCAAAGTAGGATATCATTTACTAAAATATTACCATACATAACAGTTTACTGTCCACTGTTGGGAAAAAAATTAGGTAATAAACACAATTTAAAGGAGAAAAGTTTTATTTTGGCTCAGAATTTCAGATGTTTCAGTTCATGATCAGCTGATTTCAAGGCAGAAACATCATGGCAGAAGGGGGTGACCTATCAATAAAGCTACTAAGCTCATGGCAGACAAGAGGCAGAGTTCAGGGGAAGAACAAGAGTAAGGGGCCAGGGACCATATATAGTTCCCAAGGTCATGTGCCCATGACCCACACGGCACACCCAGAGTGTGCTTTACTAATCTCCTAGGTGTATGTCAAGCCAATCAAGTTGACATCAAGATTAATCATCACAAACATGTAAAGATCAATTGCCCTTTAGTTTTGAGATTCTTTGGTTGTCTTTTTTGTAATTATCTGTTTATTTAATTGTGAACTTCCTGAATAAAAGTGAAAAATTAGTACTGAATTTATGGCCTGTGGAATGGGAGCACTCATTCTTCGACATTACTATTTATTCAAACTGCAATTTGATACCAAGTTTTGCTTTTATCACCTGAATTATTCTTATTTTCTTCCCTGCTGTTTTCTTATAGTCATTGAAACAGTTGGAGAACTTGGAAATATGTATATTTGTACTCATCAAACAGATTTTAACAGAATGCAGTTAATAATTTACTGCTTAATGTGCTAGACACGTTTGCAATTTGATGTGGATCCATGGCTGAGTAGTTGTTGACACAAAGATATCTTATCAAGAAGCAAGCTAAGAATATGAAATTTTCACATCTTCTTAAACCACTTAAGAACAATGCATAAATGGAAAATATTAGTGATAAATGTGACTCTTAGAAGTACAATGGTCACTCAATGAAAAAGGTAGTAATAACAGGAATGCACTGAAATAAAACAGAAAAAGTGAACATATTTTCTAATCATTTTACTAAAATTAAGAAATGGAAATTTTTTAGCTTGTTTCAACAAAAGGTTGAAGCTTTGTATAAGCAGAGAAAAACATGTAATTAGAGGGAGAGAAAGGTTAAATGCATTTGGTCTCTTTAACAACTTTTTTTATAGAGCAATTTTATGGCCTTATAATTAAACAAGCAGTTGCAATACACTGAGGCAGCATTGGGTAAAGACTACTTAGACTTAAGTCATGAATGTCTTTTTGTTAAAGCAACATTTAGAGTATATTCCCATTTTATACAGATTCATTGAACATAATTAAAACAAATTGACTACTATATTTTCCAGGAACAATGAACATATAAAATAGATTAATTTATCTTTTCCTTTCTTGGATGAAAATTAACTGGAACAATTCAGATGCTCTCAAAGTAGTAGAAAGTTCAGGAACCTCTTACCTATGACAGCCATAGACAGTGGCAACAACAGTCACAAGGTAGACAGTCTCCTTTATGTCACTTTGTATATGTTATGTGAAGGAGTGTAGTGTCTACATTTATCATATTTAAATGCCAGATTGGTGTTGTCAAATGTGACTCAACTTTTCAACAAACCAGAGGGATACTGAGGAATTTAGAAAGCTCCAAATACGTGACTACAGAAGCTAATTATAAATAATACAATCTGTTTATGAAATACCAAAGAAACTTGTGTTAAATTAAAACACTGGCAACTTTAAAAGTTTATTTGTGTTTCTTAAACATTTTGTCCCACTGACATACTCCACAGGAATCTATTAAGCTTACATGAGGACATACTGATATTCAAAATGTCCCTTCAGAGAATTTAAACTATTAAAATGCTATCTGTTGATCCAAATAGATGCTCATTGGTATATAAAAGTTACATTTGCCAAAAACCATATAGTCTAGAAACCACAATGTATAACAATTTAAATTTTCAAGTTCATCTTCCAAATGTAAAAACTTATTCAATCAGTTCAATTAAAATAATAATTAAATTATAATTAAAGAAATGTAATTAAGATATTTTAATAAATACACCAGCATGGATATAATTCACTCAATATTCTAGAGGCAAAAATTTAAATAACATTTCAGGATATTTTTGATAATAGATAAAAAAATCAATACAAATAAAGTGTATAAAAAATCAAAAGGGCTGAGGAGGAGGCTTCCAGGCTGCCGTACCACCGCCCCAAGTGCTGAGGAGCAGAGCCCCCCAGTGCCTAAGAGGTGAGCCACATGGGTGCCAGTGGCACACACCCCTTCCCCCACCCCACCCCAACCGCTGAAATGAGAAGACATGTAAACAAGTCTCAAAACCAGACTTCCAGATTACCTAAAGCAACCTAAAGGGAAATGAGATGGAACAATCTGATACTCAACCACCTGGACTTCCTGAACTGGCAACAAAAGAGGATCTGGAAAAAATGAAATCAGAAATAATTTCTCAGATAACAGCAGAGATTGTGCCCATAGTGCAAGACATGATTAATAAATCTAGAAAGGACACAGATTAAAAATAAATGGAGGAGCTGAGGAACATGATGGAATCCCAACATAGGAAACAAATGGAATCCATAAAATGGATGCAAACATTTCCAGGAGATTCAAAACTCCACTGAAAGTCTAGGCAGCAGAATGAGCCAAAGTGAGAACAGAATTTCAGATATAGAAAATAAGATTGCAATTAGTGACCAGGAAAAGAAAAATTTCTTTAAAATTGTAAGGGATCATGAAAAAATCAATCCAGTAGCTGCTAGACAATGCAAAGAAGAACAACATAAGACTGATCAGAGTCAATGAAGAAACAGGAGAGAGTGCAGATGACATAAAAAATCTATTCACAGAAATGATGGCAGAAAACTTCCCAAGCAGGGAAAAAGAATTTGACATACAGACAAGTGATGCATATAGGACTCCAACTAGCTTGATCAAAAAAAATCTACACATAGAAACATAATAGTTAAGATTCTAGAAACCTAACAGAAGAACAAAATTCTAGAAACAAATCATATACAAAGGAAAGCCCATCAGAATCACAGCAGACTTCTAAACTCAAAACCTCAAGGCAAGAAGAGCTTGCAGTGACGTATTTCAAGCCCTAAAGGAAAACAGCCTCCAACCCAGATTGATGTACTCTGCAAAACTGTCTTTCAAAATTGATGGAGAAATAAGATACTTTCATGACAAAGAGCACCTTAGGAACTTCATGAATACCAAACCAGCACTCCAAAAAGTTTTAGACAATATCCTAGGAAAAGACAATGAGGATCACAACCCCAGGAAGCCCAGCAAAATGATTTTTAGTTATATTTAGAAGAAAGAATAAGTATACACAATTCTATCTTTCCAGAAATAGAAATCTTCACTTTATTACCTTTTCATTTATTAATTTTGTTTTTCCTTGTGTTAAAACAGTTTGCTTTCATATAAGAAGGGGGAAGAGTATAATATCATTATTGAATTTTAAATTTTGAATCTTTATTATTACCACATCCAGCTAACAGAAAGTGAGTACTTTTTCACAATATCTTATACATAAATTTCATAGCATTTTTTGTGGCTTAGCAGTTCAGAACAATTTTAGGAAGTAAGTGCTATGTTCAATGATTCTTTCTGCATAGTCTTTTTCTATTCTGCAGCCTTTTGCAAAAATGTTACATGAGTTCTTCTCTATTTTCCATAAAATTTGAGTGGTTGTAAAACCATTATATGTTATATAATCAGCTTTCTTCTTAGAAAATGGAATACCCTTTCTGCCCTCTTTCTTGCATGGGAAAAAAAAACCTGACAATTCAAAATTGAAGTCATATATGCTATGAAAATTCACCTCAAAAATGTATCCAGAGGTCACAAACTGCTTGTGGCATAAATGACAATATAAAGAGTGCAATTTAATAGATCTGAGCCACAGAAATCCTTCTTCAAAAGGAAATCCAAAACATTATAGGAGAGAGCCCAGACTTAATTGACAAGTGCTTAAGGGCTGCTCTGTGAGATACTCCATCCTTCAGATCAGATAAGAAATGGAAGTGTCTGTAAGAAACCTCTTTGAAAAATAAGGTGTTAATATTAGGAAGCAAAACTATTGAACAATTTTCCTTTGTCATACATTGCTAGCTCATACAAGGATGAAAGAGCGAATTTAAAAAACAGGTGACCTGACAGAATATTTCCAAGAGTGGGATCAGGGCACAGCAAGAAAGTATACTTCCCCCCCAAAAGGATGGGGCCCAGTAATTGAAGCGAATAAGAGCTTCATAGGCTGGAATAGTTCTCAGAGTGAGTTTATACTAGCAAAAAGAGACATTTAAGGTGGCTTTGGGGCTCATTTTTACTTTTAAAGATGAAAAGGAGATAGATATATATACACACACATATGGCTTCTAAAGAGGGGAATTCTTAGTTTGAAGACAGTCTTGATCCTTTTAAGCAGAATTGGAGTCCACCTTTATAAAAACAAATTAAAGCCAGTACACACTAAAACCTTGCCAATAGCTGCTTAAATAGCTCCTCTAGAAGCCAGTTAAAAATAGATTAAATAAACATTGAAAAGGGGACTTACTGATACGTGCAAGATTAAGGCAGAATTCATATCTATAGTTCAAATCACTGCCTTTTCATGTATTAATCTTGCTTTTTCCTGTGTTAAACAGATTGATGATATTTCATATGTGAAGGGGGAAGTGTATAAAATTGTTATTAGATTTTAAACTTTATTATCACTAGAAAATAAAATGGAATCATAGACAATGAGGTAAGGACATGAGCAACTTTTTAAAAAGATGCTAAGTTAGAATGAGAGAACAGGAGAAAAGTAGCAATATTTCCATCTCAGGGAAAAAATACATGTTGTATTAACTAAAACAAAAAATAAAACAGAAGTGCATCAATCATGCAAGACTGAAAAATTTGGAATTTTAAGAACAAAGGAAGAGAAATAAAGAGAGTATACTGTACATCATAATAATCAGTTGAACATGAAATGATCTTGATTATTTTCATAAAAGATTTTATTAATAAGTTCTACCACAATTGTTCAGATTGAGTAATGAAATTTTTTAATAACTTGGTACTATTGAGTCAATGGAAATTATGTTTTAAAATTTAAGAATAATAAATAATATCAATTCCTAAGCATAATGAACAATAAGTTGGTTTCTTCTTTCATTCTTGAATTAAAATACACTAGCAAAAAACATAGGCAGTGTAGAACAAGAATGAGAAACAGGCTGCATGCTATAAAAATGGGAGGATGTGCAGCTTCTCAAAGATCACCCATCACTGTGAGGGAACATTTTGTGAGCTAATATGTGTGGGAGATAATTTAGTACTGGTTTCAGGTTCTCCTGATCCTAGTTCAGTAGTTGTGAAGCCAACTGCCAAGAGGTGGATACAGCATGGGCCTTGGAAGGGTTCAGACCTGCGTGATTTCACCTCCACAACCCACTGGTTATATGAAGATAGGCTTATATTGTATCTTCTCTGAAGAAACATCGAGTTTCCTAATCTTTAAACTGAGACCAAGCTTGCAAAAGCATTGCTTTACTGTGTTAGGCTGTTTTCCTCCAGATACACACCAGATTATTATGAGAACCAGATACCAGCTCTGGATTCTGAGGACCTCTCATCACATGGTGGGGATGTGAGAGTCACAGCTCATGCAAGAGAGATCATGTGGAGAGAGGGGAAGCAAGAAGGCAAACTGAGAAAACACAAACTTGCTTTGTAATGATCTACTGTCACAATAATGAGGCTAGTTTCACAAGACCTAATTCGTTCCTGTGAGATGGACATTAATCCTTTCTGTTGGTGGTGCCACAATTTTGTAATCACCTTCCACTAAGACTCATCTTTTAAGATTCCACAACCTTTAAATACCATTACACTGGGGACTAGGTGTCCAATCCAGTAAGCTTTTGGAGGACAACTCATAACCAAATGATAGCACGTCCTCACAGAAACACCTAGAATAATTTTTGAGCAAATATCTGAGCATCTGATAGCCCAGTCAGGTTGACAAATAAAATAACTCATCACAGGGCTGGAAGATGTAGCTTGGTGGTAGAGAACTAACCTATCGCACATGAGGAAGTTCAAAAGTGAAGCATTAATAGGACCATGCTTCTTCTCATGTCTTCAGTGAAGAATCTTGGGTATTCCCTGGCATGTGAGAGCAAACCTGCAGCTTCCAAACCTCCAACTTCACATAGGTGTCTTATCTCTGTCAGTGTCTATGTTTCTGTTTCTGTTTATTAGAAAACCTGAAGCAAATTTAGGATCCACCAAATCCAGGTTGATCTCATTTGATCCAAAATTAACATCTCTTAAATCTATTTTGAGATTACATTTTGATGTTTTGAATGAATATAAATTTAAAGTGATACTATTTAATTTCTGTGTAATAGGAAGGGGACCAAGACATGGATGGAAGGGAGAGGGAGGAAGAGGAAGGGGGTAAAAAAAGTATGACGTGCTATATGTATGTTCAAACTCCCCATAATGAATGTAATCATTATGTATGGTAAGATGTACTAATAAAAAGTAAAACTGGGAAAAAAACTTTCATCTTACTACAGAGACACCATTGCATAGAATATTTCTGATGGCTAAAATATGTGGGGATTTGTCCTTCCCAAACCAAGCATTTCTTCAGCAAATACCAACTGGCTGCCTTACAGTTTAATTGATGCTATCTACCTGCAGTTACAACAGATCCCATAGAATAAGTTCTCAGCCAGGCAAGATAGTCCCCCATTTAAGATGCCGCTTACTTCTTACTAAAGGGTCATAAACTGAGTTTCCCACAATCCCTTTCTTAGATTAAATTAATTTGCTAGAGCAATGCACAGAACTGAGGGGAACACTTGACTCACTATTGCTGATTTATTTCATGAAATATTTAAAGACTGTAAATGAACAGCCACATGAAGGAGCACATAGGGCAGGGAATGTGGGAAGGGATATGGAGATGCCACGACCACTCCTGCTGTGCCACTGTTTAGGTGCCTCCACATGTTGAGCAATCCACAAGCTCTCCAAATCCTATTTCTTTGTACATATATACAAGATATAACTTTCTGCATTTTATGTAGGTTCACTACATATATGTGATTTATAAATCATTGGCTGTTAGTATTCAGCATCTCTTCCCCACCCAATCTGAGGTCAGGTAATGGGGCTGAAAGCTCCAAAGTGCTGACCACTTTGTTGGAAATCTGGCAAACAGCCCCTATTCTGAGGGTGTCCGGGATCTCTAACCACCAGTAACCTCATTAGACACCCATCATTTTGGAAATTCTAAAGGCTTTAGGACTTCTACAAAAAGAAACAGAAACTAAGACAACATGTATATTTATTATTATAAATCATAGTATCACAATCCCCTATTTGAGTTAAACAAATCTAGCCATAACATTAAAACTGAATAAATCTTTTAGCATAATTATTTTTTACTGAAATCCAATTAAAGATTTATTGATCTTTATGTGTGAAAAAATCCAAATTAGGAGCCACTAGTAGTATCCAACGAATTTTATAGTGAAGATTTCAGCAAAGACTTTGAGAAAGGCTGAATTATGATTCTGACATGCCGATTAGAAGGTAGACTGAGTAGAAATCAGAAATAAGAAAAGGTCAGAATAAAAATGAAGGTAGTATTGAGAAAGCTAAAGTAGATGAGAAATAACAAAAATTGATATGAGTAAACTGGCCAGAGGTAGAAACGAAGTGTGGGTCAGGCTCCTCTGGCCCCAAAATATGGCCTAGAAAGGACTCAAGTGGATTATCAGGGAGCACAGAGGATGCCCCAAGACATATATTCCATGACCAAAAAATGCCTTTGCAAAGAATCCTGTGCATTCTAGCATAGCCTCAAGGAAAACTTTCCTTTTCTTTGATCTTAAAAATAAGAACTAAAGTTTCTGGGTAGTAAAATCAAATGCTCCTTTTCGTAAATTAAAGGGGGATATATCAAGTGGGGTACCAGACTACCAGACATAACTCAGTAGTAACATGTGAGAGAAATAAGAAAAAAAAACCATAGAATTTCTGAATAGTAATGTCTATGATAAGAGAAAATGAATGAAAATTATTTCACCTGAAGTAACATAAATAAAGATCAAGTCATTGCTGTCTTTCCTAAGCACAATTGGGATGAAACAAGGTTGAGAAAAAACATTAGCCTGGAACTAACTCCCCAGCAGAGTTCAGAAAGCCTCCATCACTTACATCAATTAAAAGTGACAGCATCTATTGGAAAGAGCAGGAAAGAATAAAGTATAATTGATTGCCCTTCATTACCATGGGAATGTATTAGTCACATCCAGTGATGCTTTCTGCTTTTCTGTCCTGATTTAATGTGGCAGACATGATCACAGAATAAAGGTCTTCTCTCTTCCCCAGCATCATCTTTTAAATACTCATGTATAGAGGTTAGAGTAGCTGCCATATCTAGTTATTTTAAAGACTCGTTTTTAAATCTACCAATTGCATGGATAATTTAGAGAAGTTACCTAAACTAGTTGCTATACAATGTCTACTAATTCAAAAAAGGAAAGATGGGAGAAAATAACTACCAAGACACTGCAGCTCTGATCATTCTCTCCTCTTCAGTGACAATTAGGATACCAGCAGTCCTAGGACTTTGACTCCAAGAGGTTTCACTTAAATTATTTTTGCTCTGGCAATGAGTTATCAGCAAGGTTCATTGCATGTGGGGCACTGAGCCTTTTTTTATAAATTGAGCAGATTTTAAACAGTTACAAAGGACAGCTCAGGTAGAGCAGCTCATTATCAGTTCATAATATAATTTCACGAGCTCATTTGATGAGTTTGTCTCTTGTCATGGCCTTATCTAGAAAGAATGCTTACTTCAATTTGATAATTATATTAGACATTCCATACCCACTGATAAATATGTATTCCACCATTTGACATTTATATGGAAACAGATCATGCCTGCTTATTTCTCAAATTAACATAAACTAGGGAAATTTTAGATGAAAGCTAGTTTATGCATCAGAGTCCATAAAATAGGATACAGAAATCTATTATCTTTTGAAGAAAAAGGTACTACTAGAAATTAAGACATCATATCTTAATAGTTTTCCTATATTCACATACTGTGCTTCCTTAAATGTTTTTGCTATGGTTTGTGTCTAGTTGCCACTCCTAAGCCTCATGCAGTCATAGGTGGGGCTTTTTCAGAGGTGGCTGGATCTGGAGTGTATGATGCTGGTATTAAGGATGTGTGATGACTGAATCAGTCCCCTGATTGGTTTGGCACCACCCTAATCACAGTAGCCTAGGTAGAATATAAAAGGCACAGAAAAAAGCTGGTAAGGTCACTTGCTTGCTCTCATCTGCCTGCTTGGCATGGACTGTTTCTCCTCTGTGATGCTCCTCTGCCATGCGTTGGAGCCAGCCAACTATGAACTGAACCTCTACAAACTATAAGCCAAATAAACTTTTCCTCCTTTAACTTTCGGTGTCAGGTATTTTGTCTCAGCAATGAGAAAAGCAACTAACACTGTGTCCAAGGATCAGATTACTGTGCATATGAATTAAAAACATACGCCTAAACCCACAGAATATTTTCAGCCCTATGTTTGAGAATATTGAAGACTTCTCCCCATTATGTCTTTAACCACTTAATTAGATTCAGTACTGTGGGTGTTCAAGTGCCCTGCTCATGGAGTAGTAAGTAATCATATATCTATATAGCAGATAAGAGGTTTCAAATACATAAAAAAACTTTCAATGTGATTGATCCAGTGAAGTAGAGAGAGCCAGTATTACCATTACTCTTAATTCAACTGCACGTCCAATTTCCTTATTTGCAAAATGAGGATTTTAGTGTGGTGTCTACTTCATATGGTTACAGTGAAGCTATAAGGGATAATTCATTTAAAGCACATAACGTTAAGTCCCAGAATATAGTAAGTGTTCAATAAATGCCAGTGTGGTTATCATTATTACTAACAAGGTTTCCATTAATCCTTTGATTCCACCAGGATGTATAATCATGTTTTTCACTTTAAGTCTTTCCTCATTGGCATAGTACACCTCCGTACCTAGTGTAAATTTCATGAACAATCATCACAATCATATTCTTTTGTTTTGTTTTGTTTTTATGAAAAAAACCATAACCAAATAATGAGACAACAATAATAGTTATTCCACTGTGTATTATTATCTTCAAAGTAGTTATTGAGAATACAAGACATAAACCAAAAAGATTCTTACCAAAAAATCAAATAGACAATAACACAAACTTTATTTTCAATGAGCTAAGATAAACTAGTAGCATAAATGAAACAAATCAGTATATATATATATATATATATATAGAAATATTTTTTAAACAATGGAATATGTAATTTGGAGAAGTATTTGAAATTCTCCCTATTTATTTATCTTTTTATTTTGCTCTTTATTTGTGTGTGTACAGTGTTTCACAAACAAGAGAAACCATGTAATATTCAAGCATTAATAATATTTTAACATTCTACTTTAAAAAATGAACAAGAAACTGAAAAATCATGCAGAAAGATCCTGCTTTCTCAGTAATTAGGAGAGATTGGACTTAAGGCTAACGAAGGATAGAGAGAGAATGAGTTTCTCTCATTCAGAAGGATTTCGAATAATAATCACCAGCCAGCAGGTTAAGTTATGAGAAAAACTAATACTAACCAATTAATCTATGCCTTAGAAATAAATTATAACTCCATTAGGTAAACTATAAAGTTGTTCTCCTGGTATTGGGACTTGGAGAGGCAAAGGAAAATTAATTCAAAAGCCTGGATTTTCAACAAGTTAGAACCAAGAAGAGCAAATGTGAGAAGCTTGGATCTGAGTTTTTCTTTCAGATATCCTCTTAAAGGACTCAGCAGCAATAAAACAGAGAAAGACTGTAAGTATCTTTATAAAGATTAAATCATGGAAATGAGATGAAACAAAATCTCTAAAGGCCCTTAGAGTCAGCTGTGACAGTTGTTAGCTCTGTAAATAAACAATTACTTTGGGTTAATATTTTTCCTTATAAAATAGAAGGGCTCATAAATTTAGGCAGAGGTAATCAGGCAAGATAGATAGGGTATTATAAGAATCAAGCAGAACAAATGGGAAACATGTGTCTATAAAAATAAAAATTTCATTTTTAAAAAAGAAACCTGATTATAAGAATCCCTTTACCAATGAGAGGGGCCATTGTCTGTGGAATGACATTATAAGCATGGTGCTGCTGATTGAGAATTCTTGATTTGTATTGGTATAACAGTTATAAATTTCATTTCCCAATATACTGTATGTTGAGGCAGCATCATTTGTGAGACCCAGTGATCTGAATCATTACTTGATACTGTTTTTCAGTTTCTAGTGACCCATGAAATGATTAAAGGTCTTAAGTAAAGAGAAAACCTTAAAAATTCTAAGTAATAACATATTTAATAATGCACTCTTATAATACAGATAAATAAATGATAAAGATACAAAAAAGAATCTAGGCACAGTTGCTTTTAACTTCTTTTTAAATTAATTTCTTTTAAAATTTCCTAGATTCTTATTTTGGAAATTGTTTGAAAATCTCAAGCCTCTGTTTTCTGCCTAAAGACTCTAATCAAGATAAACTAAAGCCGGGGATTTAGCTCAGTGATTTTGTCACCTGCTGAGCAAGCGGGAGGACCTGAGTTCAATCCCTGGTACCAAAAAAAGAAAAGATAAACTATATGACCCTTAGAAAAATGCTAAAGCTGCTGCGGATGTTGTGGCTTCCCACAAACTCCTAACACTGACAATGCGTCCTGTAACTACCTGTAACAACTGCACTGTGTTCATTTTACAAAAGTAGAGACAAGTTTCATAAGTGCTCTAAAGAACATTTATATATCTACAAAAAGAATGATTTGGGGGAAAACAATTAAAACAGGTTCTTGCACAAGAAGACTATCATATTGTTGGATAAACTAGAAAAAAATTAACTGTTGTATCACACAACATTTTTTGTTGTAGAACACAAAACCTAGTCTAGTTAGCTGATAAGGAAGAAAAATTTCCTACATGAAATCACTTGGCTCAAGCTACCAGCGAACCAGGCTGGAGTTCTCTGATGCAGGGACAATACAGCCGATCCACAGAGCTGCTGTGTGGGAGCTTGCCTGCCTCCTCCGCCCAGGAGCATTTGGAATTTAGACTCTCCACTCCCATCATCCCCAACACTATGTCTACACTCAGAAGACCACATGTCCCACACTCAGCAGATCACATGTCCCACACTCAGCTCCCTACTCTTATTTCCCAACTCCAAGTCCAAATTTTCTTCTTATTGATGGAACCTAAATCACATGTCTGAGATGATAATACACTTTAGGTAAAACATAAAAAAGAAACTACTACTTATTTCTAAGTTTCTCTCTAGATTTTAAAATATCACAAGCTACCACATTATGGGTTTGATAAATATTGACAACAAATTCAAACTACGGAATATCAAATTAACTACTTTTTTCACTATAATGAATTTTTAGCAAAACTTTATCTCTTCTAGTCAAAATCATCTTAACAAATTAAAATATTACATCATATTATTATAAAATTACCTTTCAACAAGGGAATGGAATTAATGTGAGAAAATGAAACAAAGTCTTTGTAAACGGGGAGGGATGGAGGGGTTGAAGGGAGGGCAGGAGAATGGGGAAAAAATAAGAACCAAGTTATATTATGTAAAGGTACGAATTTCCAATGATGAATGTCATTATATTGTACAACTAAAATATATCAATAAAATTAATTTTAAAAAATAAAATAAAATTAGCTTTCAAATGTGTATGTCACATAAATAAACTTTTTAAAAATTAAACAACAGAGAGAATACTGCTATTCTCTCTGCTCATCAACCACCATCTTAATCTCTTTTTCCTCATTTCTATGGAAATGATTTTCTATCTGTTGTGTTTCCTTCTACATGGTTTTCATTAACAATTTCTCTTGACATCTGAGAAATGGATTTAGTAATTTTATGGCTGAATCAGACACATATTGACTTTTCATAATAAGCATTTTACAGCATGAAAAAGACAGGTGTTCTAAAAATAAATATTAACTGGTGAGTATTGCATTTATCAAGTCATGGAGTTTTAAAAGGTGCAATGTTTCATGAACTCATTCTGGTAAAAGAAAAAAATTACAAGATAAGGATCTTCTGAAACTCAAAAGTAAAATCACTTCACTTGTAAAATAGTTTAATTTATCATTGTGTTTATAAATCAAGTATGTACTTTCAGGTAAGTCATCCACATAATAAACTTGTAAATAAAAAGCATTGATACATAACATATTACTAATTTAGGATCTTTATAGACCATTTTAAAGGTACTTTTATAAAGTGATCTGCAGTAAATCACATCTACAGAAAGCATTTTTTATTACAGAATATTAGTGGGAAATACCACAGGTTTTATTCTCATTGTGTGTCACAGTCCATGGGCTAGTACCAAAACCCTTGATCAAAAGAATTCCAAAGTATTAATTGTAGCACCTTTTTAAAAGTCATTCAATAATGTATGTTTATGTGTTTTCTGTGTAAGACTGAAAAAGCTTAGTGAATCTGTAGTCCAACTGGTGAGCTGAAACCCCAGTCTCAATATTTAATAGTGGCAAGAGCATTGGCAGTTCACTTAATAGATCTCTTTTCAGTTCTTATTATTTTTAAAACATCAAAATGTTCATAAATGAGTCAAGGAGCTTCTATGAAAATTAAATAAATTGATCAAGAGCTCAATAAATGTCATTCATCATCATCATCATCATCAACACTCTACTACACTCCTATTATCATTTGGTTTCTGTAATTGAAAAGATTATTTTCACAAACCAATGTATTAAGAAGCAAAACTCTGAATTGAATTTCTATAATTTAGTACAGTATAGTTTAAGAAATTTAATATCCAAAAGTTTCAATGATACTTCCTAAACTTTTTCTGATATGTGATTATACCTTTTTAACCAGGGATGACTGCAATTCAAGCAGTGCATGTTATTTTCTAAAACTCTTATCACACTCTTCTTTGGTTTAAACTCCTATCCAAACCTCCAGGGGAAAAACACTTTTCTTTTAAGCATGCTGGGCGCAATCCATTAAAGTGAAAATAGCAAGAGAAAGAAAATTCAATAGCATGTTCTATAATTGAGACATTATTATAATATAATCATTCCAAAAAGTGTCTTAGTGTCTCAAAAGTCCTCAAGAACTATCTCAGAATGTTAGTACTAACCCCATGGGATGAATGTTTTCCTGTGAGAATTTCTGATTGATCCAGTTCTATTTCACAGGGATGGTATCTTTCTTACCCACCACATTATACTCAAAGCTCTATTTAATTCCTGCAATTCCAAGTTCAATATCGATTTTTAATAAATAAGAGAGAGCTCTCACTGCTGTAATTGTTCACTGCTTTCTGCTTATAGCTTGTTCTTTTACCTTTTAAACAGAATTTGCTAACGAGGGTACTTGAAAAAGACAGACCCAATATCCAACTCTACCTTCTAACTCTGGCAACTGTTGAATAAAACCAGACAGAAAACTTAATCAAGTCTGACTCATCTAAGCCAAAACTTAAAACAGACTCTCTGTTTTAAGAAAAGTAATTCCATAGTTGTCTGTGCCACATTTAAGATCATATTGATCTTTCCTAGAGTTTCTAGTCATTTAATTCCATTTACTTAGAACTATTATGTCTATTTCCAAGTAAAATTTCCTTTTCCTATTTACCCATTTCCTGTTTCTTTTTATTCCTCTTTGCTGTGTGCTTTCCAAGTTTTTCACACTTCCAGTAAATCACCTACAATTGAACACCTAGTGAAATGAACACATTCTGCCTCTTGAAAAATTTCTTTTTGTTGAGTTTCCTTCCTTCTCATTAGAGTTCTTTTTGATATATTATTTTCAGAAGACTTTCTGCCAAGGAAGGACTTAACTGATCCATGCTGAGAACAAGGTTTTCACCTTTCTGTTATTTATAAACTCCAATACTTTGTTGATCAATATTTGATATTTGATCACTTTCTGCCTCATTTCTCCAAAAAGTAATTTTACTGACTATATACTTCTTCAATTTACATTATTATATTTATAAGTCGAATTCACCAAATTAGTCACTAACTTTACAGTATTTTTATATGAACATAACAGATACTGTCTCATTTAAGTCTTTAATAGAACAAATAAGAAAATGTCACTACAAAAAAAGCTTACTGATTTTAGCTACTCCCTTGTACTTAATTTAGAAAAGTCTTTTACATTTTGTTTTCCTGTCACTAATTTTTGCTTTAACTTCAGAATTCTTAGTCCTAAACCATATTTCTACAGTGTTTAGATAAACATTCTGTAAGATAAAACCTTGAAATTCAATAAGATGAAATCATATTACCTTTTGTACCTTGTCCCTTGTCTTGTGGAGAATCAAATTCATATTAAAGCCAGTATAGGACAGACCTTGTTGGCTTGGACAAATTATCACAATACTCTGTAATATATTGCCAAGATTTGAGGATTGTTTTTTACTATTGCCTAGCCTCTTTTTTCATTGGACAATCCTACATTTGCCTTTTTTCAGTCAGTAAGAATGACCCTCATTGTTAGCAAACTCTCAGAATTAAGGGATGGTGTACTTCAGTGACCACATACTATTCTGTGAGTGTGCCAAGACATTACAGCCTATAAGTTAGAATGTCACTAATTATTTCTGGGTGTCGCCTTCAGTCAGCCCCACCTAATAACAGTGGCTACTGGGTCACCCATGCTAAGCACAAGCTTTCATACCTGGCATAATATAGGTAAACTTTCAAATGAAACTAAATCTGTAAATTAATTTTTTAAGGAGTTTTTTCCAAGTTAACAGGAAAGAAATTCCCTTTTCTAATATTCTTTTTTAGTTTATCTTTGTTGTTAAAGATTTTTATATATTCTTTTATTCCTTATATACTGTAAGCAGCTTCTTGCTTTGTTTCATGTGCATATGCAGCTGTTCAAGGGATTCCATTAAACCTCTGAGAGCCGAAGATGTCAAATTCCTCTCATAAATAATGGTGAAGAAGAAACCAAGGTATTTAAATGTTACACATCACCTGCTTTTCCAGATGTTAACTCTGCTTACCTCCAATAAATCTCTGTTTACTATGGGAAAATATTACATGCTATAAAAGGTACACTCACCTTGAGTGTATATTTGAATTGTACATTTTTTTAAATCATAGAATTAAAAATTTCTTAATTATCCCAGTTAGTTAATGTCTCTGCCTCCAAATTGTCAGAGATTCAAATTGTTGTAGATATACAAGAGATTTCTTTCTTAGAGATTTAGGAGAAAAAAAAAAAACAGTATCACTTGCAAAATCATGTAAGGAATCATTATTTTTTAATTTAAGAAGCTCTTCCTAACATACAACCAAGTGCTACAAAAGCCCATTTTAAATGTTTCCAAAATAGATCCTTTAGAAAATGTTTATTTTTTAAATAAATACAATGTACAAGATAATGACAAAAGGGAATATATTATTGAAGAATGATGTCAAAGCTCTTTTGATTTCAAAGTATTATAGTGACAAATAGCCTGTGACAAAGCAAAGACATAAAATTTATCTTGTAACTGTTCCTTTGCCCATTTCCTTGGCTAAACATAGGTTGAATCAAAAATTTAAAAAAAATTTTGATTTAATTCAAATCTTTACACATTTAAAGATGAATTCTAATAATAAGGGAGACTACTGGGCCTATATTTAAAGCAGAAAATTTCTACTTCATTTTTATTTTTTCTGCATAAACTTATATATAATTTTCTATTTAATCTATAACTTTACACCACCAGCTGGATTAGTAATATTGACAACACACTATTTACATATGCAATGAATAATTCATTAAAAATATATAGGATGTCTCTGTTTCATTGCTCCATAAATTTGGATACCTACTAAATATGTCTAAACAAAGACATTATAAAAGTACTTTTAAATTCATTTTCTCATATTTTATTCTGGAAGCTTTAGACATTTATGAGTGGAATATTCCAGAATTCAGAGCAAATCTAAGTATACCTCATGTATGTGTAAGACAATGATTCTGGTTAAGGGTTTTATTCTCTGTAGCAGCTAAGATACTTTCTTCCAAAATCAATATTGAGAATGAAGTGGTAGGAAACTTAATTATAATGACAAGTATAAGATATTATTTAACTCAACTTTAATGTTAGTAAAGCTGATACTGAAATAGTAGTCTTTGATCCTTACATCTATTTCTCAATTGTTCCTAAGTAAAAAGAAGTAATGAGATATAATTAATTAGTAGCCTCAAATCCTACTCATTCATTTAGTTTACATTATTTGGAGATATAATAAAACTAAAGTAAAACCAGACACAATTAAAATAAATTCACTTATAGAACCAGATATATTGGGTAAGAAAGAGGAAGGAGGTGAAAAAGGTAAATTTTATTTTATGCCATTCTGTTCCATTCAATAGTTTTAGCATTCATTTTTAACCTAAATAATGTTAAAACCATGATTATACCATAAATATATACATCCAATAACATGAAAATACAAAACACAAAGTTGTTATTGAGACATTCTTTATAGTTTCATGATATTGGAAATCGCTTGCCTAAATAAAAGGAAAGTGATTAAACAAATTATGGTACAGCTGCAAAATATAATGCCAATGTGTGAAAGAATTAAAGAATTCTTAGGAATTCATGTAGAATGATTTTTGGATAAATGGTTAGGTAAAAAAAGTAAGTGCAAAAAAATGTATCGTATGTAAAGTTTTGGATAAGAAAATTTGAAAAATCAGAAAATATACATATCCACCCACTTGGGCACAAACAACAGAGGGTAAAAATCAGAAAATCAGTTACCTTTTGGGATGAGTGGAACAGAGTAGAAAGAATGGAAGGAATTTATGACAAATAACATCACTCTGATTACAGATTTCTGTACAGTTCTAACTTCAAGAACCATTTGAGTTTCATATTTAAAGATTAGTAAAATTAGAAGAGTGAGATTATAAAATACAAACACATAAACTGAAACAGTATTTGGATTACTAATATCACCACTCTCAGGGAAACAGTAGAGAAGGAAAGAGGCGACCTTGGCAGCTTTTGAACATAAGTATTTAAATTATCTCTACTCAAGAGAAACATGACTCTAAACAAATTTTTCACAGTAGTATGGACTAGCAACCAAAATTATTTTTGTGTATTCTAGTCTTAGAAGTTTCAATAAATTGTGGATAATAAGTAGATTACTCTCTACTGAAGAAGTAAGTGGTAAATATGGATAAATGGACAGGTAAAATAAACTTGTTGAACTGGAATGAGAGGTCTTAATCTGAGCCCAGAATTTTTAAGAAGGGTGGAATGATATAGAAATAAGTTATAGATATACACAGATGCAAGTAAATATATCCTAGTTGTGTCAATTAAGAAATTTTAAGAGCAATGACATTCCAGTAGCATATCTTGATTTCTAAAAAGCCCTCTCCACTAAATGTCATTGGAGAAATACCTAATTCCGGGGCTGGGTTTAGGAAAGTATGAAATAAACCTGGAATACCTTCTTGTGCTATGAACTAAGGAAGTATCAAAAGAATTCAGAAGTCATATGGATTTGAGGGTCTTATTAGCCAAATATGAATAATATTATGAATAAAATAAGAATCTTTGAGTACAAATTTATATTAATTCATAAATGGCAGACTGGAGAAAGTGATTCCTTATAGCAAAAAAAACCCCCACCAATTAGGAATAATAAAAATACATATTATAATGAAATTTGATTCAGAAAAGAATTCACAAAGGTAGCCGAAATTGTAGGAAAAAAATTCAAGGAAGAGGAGGATATTTTTATAGTTTCAAAGTATCTCTCCTTAAGCTATTATTCAATGTCATTCAATGGCAATTTTGCTTAAAATCTATAATCTGAATTTAATCGTGAAATAATATTTACATAGCAAAATTCAGTGATTTTTATGAAATATCCTGCCTATTTTCATGAAAAATATAAACACCACTAAACATAAAAAATGTATAAACAATTTTCCCCCTACTTATGACATTGAAAAGATGACACCATTAAATGCAATGCATGATCTGGCTGGGTTTTTTTTGCTATGAAAGTCATTATTGGGACAATGGACAAAATCTAAATAAGATCTCTAGATTGGGTAATACACTTTATGAATGTTAACATCTGAATTTTGTAAGTACAGTATACTGAGGTTATATAAGAGAAGGTCCTTATTTTAGGAAATACATACAAACAAGTAAAGAGCATCGTTTCCGCAACCTAGTACCAAATGTTCAGAAAAATATTGTGCATATGTGCTCACACATGCATATATGTGTACATTTGGGGGCAGAGTAGACTAAGGTGTTAAATTAGTATTTAGGAATCTGGATGGAAATTCTTTGTCCTATTCTTGCAGCTCTCTGTAAAATTTCTTTCAAATAAACAGTTAAAAGGTAAAAATGCAAGGGATGGAATCATTATGTGCTGCAAACATTTAATCAAGTAAAAACTGAAAAGAAAAAAAATAAAAATTACTAAGTATTGTAGGATGTAAGTAATATGAAAACATTTCAATCTTTTCTTCAGTGCTTTCTTTAAATTTATACATTAGATTTAGTACTTTCTGTCCCTGCATGAAAACAGATAGGTTTAAAACTTTTTAGATAACTCCTAATACTATATTTTAAAATCACTAAACCCAGAATAAGTTCAGAAATCAGTAAGCAGTCCAAGACAATAATAAAGCTTCTGATCTTAATCAGATACAATTACTCTCCTGGAAATTACTCTCTTGCAAGAGTGTGTTTTCACCAGAATACCACTATGATGAGACAGGGTATAGTCGATTCTTCTTTCCCACTCATTTCCCACACCTTTCCCACACTTACTGTCTTATCTTTTTGTCCCATTCAGAGTTGGAGCAGAGGAAGATGGTTAGGAATAAGAAAATTTTTACTTCCCTGGAATAGCTTTGTGTTCGCTCAAGCTGGCAGACTTCCTATACATTTTCATGGATTCTTTGAAGCTCTGATCCATTACTGGAAGTTCTTTACTTGAAGTTTTCTTCAACAGTACATCTGTTGGTTTTTAAAATTTTTTTTCTGCAGATCTGCAACATCTAATGATATGCTTCCATTTTTTATCTGTTGTGTTTTCATGGGCCATTTAACTGGATATACTGAAAATGACTTATGACTCCTACCATGTACCTTATGTGTAGCACACATTTAAGCACAAGCAACACCACTGCATCCTTTGTTCTGACCAATTCTGGAAAAATAAGATGATCCCAAAGCAGTCACTTTCATTTTAGTCTCATTATACGGGGATGCTATCCAGCCTTTTCTCTTACTTTGCATGCTTCTCAGTCAGGAACCATGCACTAATTCATTGCAACCCCTCAGCTCCTGATGATACACAGAAAGCTTTACAAGTTCTACTATTGGAGTGCATTTCTGTTAAGCTCCATCCTTCTTCCATGTAAGAGATAACAAGAACATCCTAAAAAAGAAAAATCACTTCCAGAACTTCCTAAAATCCACTCTCAAACCATTTGTATCACAATGAAAGGGATTTGAGTATCATATAACAAGTTCTTCAAAATTACAATAAAAGAGCTTAGCTTTTCTTGGTAGGTGATATCTATTGTATCTCAGTTCTTCAAGTAAACTCTCCCATTTATGACTCCACAGCACACACACATACACATAATTAGATGCAGAGCATTTGTATTTTTAATGTATTGTGGACTTATTTGTTTTGTAAATGAAGCAAAAATGTGATGACAAACAAAGTCAATACTTAAGATATTGGTGTGATTTTAACAATTTAACAACTTGGTATCACCTAATCTTTCCTGGAACTTTCCCAGCCCTGCCAGCAAAAAATTCCCAGAAAGACCAAACTTTTAAGCCACTGTTGCTCTTCTTATTTTAAGATCTCTACACATGTTGTGCTGATTTCTTCTGCAGATTTCATAGGCACAATCATGGTCATGCAATTATTTCAGTACAAGATCTTTTTGACATGAAGTTCTATTGGCCACTCTGCAAAGATACTCTAGGACCTTTTTATTACAGACCATCTCATGCACAAATATATATTTTTTGTATTGGGGATCGAACTTGGGACCTTGTGGTTGTGAGGCAGGCGGCAGAACCACTGAGCTAAATCCCCGGCCCAAAACATTTTTAAATATAACGCCAATACAGACTGACTCTTAGATGAAGTAAGAAGCAGATTTAAGGTAGTCTTTGAGTCCTAATAATAGTGAAATAAAATTGACAGCAGAATATATGAAGATTGGAGTTTAGGTAAAATAGTCTGTCTGTATATTAGTAATCTCAGATAGGTAAATGAAATATTATAGTAATATACTATTTATCTTTTCTATAGTTTTAAATAAAACAATTTACCTTTTCTATTGGTAAATAAAAATCCAAATAGCTTCTATATTAGACAATTCAATCTACAGTTAAATATATAATAATATAGAAGATATCATTTATAAATTTCAAATTATAACTTCCTCAACCATTATCATTTTATTTCTTATTTTCAAGACTTTAGGAACAAAGAGAAATCTAAGAAGGATCAAATTATCTATACCCCTTTGTATCCGTAAGAAGCCAGAATTCAATTTATTGCTCTGAAATCACTATCACTGTTGCTTCAAAAACAAAAACGAAAAAGGAGATGAAGAAAAATGGAGGGTATGAAGAAATACAGAGCTTCATAATATTATTTTTTCTTCAATAAGCTATCTCCATTATTTTTCTTTAAACTGAAACCTTTCCTTCCATATTACTAGCCTTATCTTCTTTTTGCATTCAGTGTCACTTTAATTATTAGTTAATGAATAGAAAGATCATTTAGAGCTTATGAGGTATTGCTCAGGAAACAACATCTTGAAAAAGTCCTGGTAACTAAATAGAATGGAAATAAAATTCAAACATATAAAATAGCAGTATTAAAGCAAACACTTCCAATTGATTCATCCTAATTTTAAAAAATATCCAAACACTATCACATGTAATCCAGGGTACTTAGAATATTGTTGACAGTTTTCCTATTATTTGCTTATCAAAAGGGTTTTCCAGGCCGGGGATTTAGCTCAGTGGTTTCGCTGTCTGTTGCGCAAGTGCAAGGACCTGAGTTCGATCCTTGGTACCAAATTAAAAAAAGGTTTTCTTTCCCCTCTTATTGTACTTATAAAACTTCCTTTGCAAGTCCTATTGCAGTTTTGATGCCCAAAATACATAATACTTCTCTTGAGAAAGAAACATGCCTGAAAAACTCCTACAGATGAAAGGATTTGATTATATATAGTGGCCTAGAGAAACATATTTATGAAATTGAAAAAGGTTAAATTTTAAAAGCATCTGGAATATTATGTTGAGATCACTCAAAGCTAGTAAAATGATTCAAAGTCATTCAGGTTTTAATATACATAACAAAAGGATAGAAAACCATGCTGTTTTGCTGTAACAATGCACTATCTCTATGACAAAGAGCTTTAATTAGAGGCAGAACATTAAAAATATTCAAGGCCAATATTCGTTGTAAGGTATGACATGTTTATTTTGAAAAGTTACAACAAAAACAATTGAAAATGAGTGTATCAAATATCATGTTAATGCATATCTATAAATTTATTTATCATGTATAGATTTATTAAATTTGGTTTTTAAAAGATAAAATGCATGAAGAAAAGGTGGTATTTATACACAATGGAGCAGTACTCTGCATTAAGAATAAATGAGTCATTCATAGGAAAATGGATGCAAACTAAGACAATCATGTTAAGTGAAATAAATCAAATGCACAAGTTTAAATACTGCCTGGTTTCTCCTATATGAGAAAACCAAAATTAAAAAAAGAAAAAAAGAAAAGATAAATGATAGAAAAAAGGAAATTAGATCTTTTTCAAATGGGGAAAGGGACAAAAAGATGAAGCAGAGGGGAAGAGAAAAGGGGAAAGGGATGAAAAAAGAAATAAAATGTGTTATGTACATGTACCAACTCTGCATGAGTAATGTAATCTTTAGGTACTGTAAAGATGCACTATTAAAAATTGGAAAAAAAATATATATAATGATTAGAAAGTAGCCAATTGATTAATGTGTTAGAAGATTTATCAAAAAGGTAACAAATTAAACAAGTAATACATTAGGTAAAATTAATGATTTCTTAAATGCCCCAATCCTATTTCCTAACTTGTTCATATAAGTCACACAATATGATTCAGAATTATATGCTCCCTCATCATTTAGGATGCTTTGATTCTAATGTCCCAAAGAAAAACAGGTCCATACACTAAGAAGTTTAGAAATAAGTTGTTGTGTTAATTCTAACACCACTTTAAGAAAAGCATTTTAGAGACACAGCAGACTTTTCTATTTAGTGGTTAAAAGTACTTCAATATTACGCCTAAGATGTAATACCATATTTCGCAAAGCAGTTTTTCTAAGGCATTGGTCTAAAGCAGGAAAGTATATGGACAATGTCACTTTCATTTGATATTGAAGATCTTTAAGATTTATCTGGGAATTATGTTCCCATATAAAGGCAACAACCTTTCTAAACTGGTGTGCCTTTCTCTTAAAAGTGATATCAAAAATAGGTCATGCCTTTCTTCAATATCTAGCCTATCTTGAATCCATTTTTTAATTTCTTTTCCCATAACAACACTACCCTAAAACTTTAATTGAATTTTTCAACTGTGGCCTCTAAAGTACTTATCAAAATGTAGATATTAAAGTGCAAATACACCAGGTAGAGCAAGTAAGAAAATACGTAGTTCACTTCTTCAACATTCAGGTTTTTTTTTTATCTAGAAATCAAGGCAAATAGAGTTCCTTGTCTCATTTCATGATTTTACATATATAGCTTTTTAGAGTGTCCAAAATATTTTTTCTACACACACTCACTATGGACTGTCTTCTATAAAATCAGTATAGTGCTTTTGGAACCGTGTAAGTTCAAAACCTACAGCTCCTGTCACTTACATACTTATCTGAACAATATCTTTATTACAGAGATTTTAGAATTGTTGTGTTAACCAAACCATGTTGATCAATCTTTTAACAAATACTGACAACTGCTCCAGTATGAAGAAAGCCAGAGACATCAGTGAATAGTCAAGGTCTTCAACGACCTTTCTTCCACATTTTTTCCCATTTCCTCCTGCGCTAACATTTTACTTGCAGGCAATTTTACACTTATTTTAAATTAAATTCTACTGAAAAGGATATACCATCTATGTTTTAAATTAATTAGTTTTCCTTTTCTTTTCATCTTTTTTTAATGCTGAGAAATTATTGAGATTAATGATGTGACCAGCAATCTGTGAATGCAGTACTGGAAGGGTCTTACAGGCTGGCAGATGAGCAGTTATTAGTGATGCCTCCATTATGCAAGAAGTCCAACAATTCACTTATATATATGAGTCAGGATCTCCATGAACTGAACAGAATTTATTCCCTCAGGCTCAAAGTTAAGTTTACTCTACATTCTAATTTTTTTGATTGATTCTCATCCCTCTGACATTAAGTTTTGAAAGTGGTTTAGGGAAAAATTAAAGGCAGTTCCTGTAGTTATGGACAAGATGATCAAGTCATTCTTTTTTCTACTACATGTTCACTTCTTTGGGGCATTAATTCTTCTTTGATCACTGCCACAAATGATGGGGATGATCATGGAAATATTTTATAGTTATTCTAGGAAAATTTACAAATACAGTATGTGTGTGTGTGTGTGTGTGTGTGTGTTAGATAGAATAGTGGGTCCTAGATGACATGTTTACATCATAACCCTGGGAATCTGTGAACAAGAATTTATCTTTACAGGGGCCAGGGATTCAGCTTACTGGCACCATGCCTGCCTCACAAGTGCAAGGTCCCAAGTTCCCTGGTACCAAGGGAAAAAAAAAAAATGAAATTGTCTTTATAGACATGTGATTTAAGGATCTCAAGACGTTATCTTCCTGGATTATCAGAGCAAGGTTTCAACCTAATTATTGTGGTCTCTCCAGGAAACAGCAGAGAAGACGCCAACGAGGGATATGAAAATATAAGCAGAGATGAGGTTCATGCAGCCACAAACCAGGTAAAGTGGAGAGCTGGCAGAAACCAAAAGAGATGAGGAAGAACTGACTTCCAGGGCTTTTGGACAGAGTGCAGCCTTGTAAACACCTTGATTTGGACTTCTGCACTCCATAACTCTGAAATAATAAAATTCTGTGTTTTAAGTCACCAAGTTTGCAGCAGTTGCGGCAGGTGTGGAAAATTAATACAATGTATTGCAATTGTCAGTGATGAAAGCGTGGAATTATACCACAAAATAAATGTTTGAATCTTCATGGTATCCTTCTTATGGAATGGGAGGAGATGAATATTTTAGGTCGTGTGCATGTGTGTGTGTGTGTGTTTCTACACACATGCATGAACTTGTGTATATGTGTTTAAGATGATCCTTCCACAACATAAAAATAATCTTTTTCTCCAAAGTATGTCTTGATTTTATTGTGTAATTACTATAACAATCAGGATTTGATCTTTTTAAGTATCATCAAAGTGGCTCAAGTGTAAGAGATTTTTCAATTAAATTAAGGTCCATTAAATGTAACACAGTTATCTTTAGAAATCTATTGAACACAAATAAAATCATTAAGGCTTTCTGATTATATGAATACATATTAGACACATTTTTATTTTTTAAGAAAATATCTTCAATTATATGTTTCTGTTTGAACTGTTCTTACAAGTGAAAAATTTAGCTTAATCTAACCTTGCATCAAAATTTCTGAAAAAAAGACTAACATAAGTATCCCTCAGAGAGAGTTGTTGAGATGTAGATGCCTAGTCTGAGCTGCAGAGATTATTACTCAATAAATCTAGGTTAGGCTTACATCATAACTTTTAACAAATATTCCAGATTATTTGATTGGAGGTAGTCATTGGGCAAAGTTCATTTAAAGTCCCAAAGTTGTAAATCAGTGCCCAATTACTCATTATCTTAGGTTATCTGTGGCTGACAAAGGAAGAAATCAACTTACTCAGAAATGTGTAGATCAGAAGAACTTTGAAATATAGACCAAGTAGTAGAGATGTTGTTCAAAATGAAATTAAAATAATTGCAGTGAGATGAAACTCTGTTTCTATCCAAGCAATTCTCTTATATTCAGGTACCACACACAAAGCTGGCTTTTCCCAAAGGGAACAGCTATTCTGCAGCCTTTAAACAAAGGCACAAAATTGTGGGCTTTGGGGAATTTTTAAATGATTAACCAGTGTTTTCCTATCCTGAACTAACTGACCCATGCTGCAGATTAGATAAAAATTTTGCAAAAGCACCCTGTGCCTTGCCCTCTACTTCCCAAGATTAATAACTAGGGTTGGCAGTAAGAAAAAACCCATTTAAATTTGAAAAATTGAAAGTAGAAGACAGCAGTTGGTGGTTTTGCTGAAATTCCTTGATTATTTCCCACAGTATGAGAGCTGGGTGGGGACAAGAGAAATAAATGATAATTGATCAGAGAGAGGGCCTGTGGCTGCCAACCTGTGTGTTCTCACAGCTCCGGGAGCCAAGAAAGGGCAAACAACTTCTTTCCCTGTTCCTTAAGAAAGATGAGAGGAAAAGAGAGAGAAATGGAAGAGAAAGTGGGACCTATCTAGTGGCCTTGCCACAAAGAAAAGTATCACTGACTATGCAGACCAAAAACTTGGGAAAGACAGAGGCCTCAGCTTAGCCAAAAGAGATGACCACATTCAAGGGCCAGATGAACTAGAATACCTACCAGAGTCTCAGGGAAGACTAACAGGAATGTTTCTTACACACTGCTTCTCTAAGTGAGTTTTCTGGCATCAGACGGAAGGAGAGTTTGATGAAATCTAAACCTAAGTAACTAAGTTTTGCTTGTACTTTGGGAATTTATGATTTGAAAATTTTGAATCTACTCCAAAATAAAAATGTTTATGTTATCATAGTCCATTATATATTGTTATCATAGATATATACATAGATAGATAGATAGAGATATATAGAGAGAGAGATACATGGTCAACACCACTAAGACAGAGTTCTCCTTTCTTCATTTTTATGTTGTTTGTCAAGAAATATATTGTCCCATTATCAGTGGGCTAGTACAACAGAAATATGTGTCCCGGCCCGCGGGTAAGTCAACGGAGACCCTAGAGGGGGAGCGAGGATGAGAGGGGACAGGGGACACGAGAGATGGAGACAAGACAGGTTTCTGATCAAGTCTCGTTTATTGCAGAAGCTGTTACAACATATATACCGTAGGGCTAGAGGGGAGGAGCAAGAGGAGGGTACTGGGGCTACTTCCTTGTTGCCGGGTAGATTTGTAGCAGGCCCGGATATGTCCATAAAAGGCACTCAAGATTTCCAGCGGGGGGGGGGGCAGGGCCCCCTACAGGTCCTCCCTTTTAAAATTATTTTTTAGAAAAGCGTCAGGAGAATCAAGCCTGCGGGGGCTGAGCCTGTCTTGGGTCAGAGCAACATACGTGTCTGCACCGTGCACCTTACCCGTCATCGGTTAACCAGAGAATCAAGGCTCTGGCACCTGTCTTAGGCGGCACACGAGGGCTCTCTCATTGCATGGCACGCTTGCTCAGTTGCCCGTCATTGGCTTGCCAGCCCGCTCACCAGGTGGGGCGAGAATTTTACGCCGTGGCAGAGATGGAATCGGCCCATGTAGCGTATGTCCAGCCAACATCCTGACAGTAATTTACCGCTGATTTTGACGTACATCTTTGTCTCCACTATAGCTCCAGGGGAAATCACAACCTTACAAAATCAGAACTATCCGAGGACATTTTAGTTACTAAGATTAACATAGGTTAAAATACAAAGGGGAATACAAGGCTTTTAAATCATATCAGCCTGAACCTTTTATCTAAAAATCAAAGCGATTTCTACGTATAAGCATTGGTATCCATTGTATGCAGCAGCATGACAATAACAGACAAACACATACAATTGCAATGGCAAGAAACAATTGTTTTACCCATTGTAGGTTGGGTAGCCATGAGGTCAACCATTTAAATAGGTCTCTGCCATCCTCATTGTGCACCTTATTAGCCAGGTCTTTCAATTGTTTTATTGTATCATCGATTTTTTCTCCATTGTCAGTCAAATTAAAACAACACATATTTTTTATTTTTTCACAGCCCTGGTGATGAAAAAGCAACAAATAATCTATTGCTGCTCGATTATCCAAAATAGCTTGTCTTTGTTCCTGTAATTCTTGATTAATCAACGCCAGGGCGGTGGAGGTGGCATTCAATCCTTTTACCACTTTACAGGCTAATCTTCGTACTGCCGCTTCCGCGTGCACCCCGATGGACGGCAGAGCAACAAAAGACCCTATCATGACTAACACTTCTGCATCAGTCAATAGACCCACATCATCATTACATCCCGGGGCGGTATACGGTGACCACCGTCTAATTCGATTAGGTACAATCAAATCAGTTCTGTCTGGTAATATCACAGCCAACCGACTCAAGCAACAACGAGTGTCACTCAAGTTGGCCGGAATGTAATTAAAAGTTTCCCTTTCACAAGTGTAAAACCAACCCATTGGCAAAGAGACATGGCAATTACTATACATAATTTCTTGTTCAACACGGCAGGACATGTTTTCCAAACGTTTAACTTGCAGACATTTAGTTGTACAATTTCTGTATACAGCACATTCGGTCTTATTAGACATAATTACCTTAGGTGAATATAATTTGACAGCATTCTTGGGCCTGCGACAAGTAGCAGATCCCCAATTGTAACTATCTGCATATGTGAGATTTTTTCCTGGGATATCTTTAAACAGAGTATAAGGCCGCAATGATTCCAATGGGGTACATACAGGAACGAGGCAACTTCCCAACATATAATGAAAGTTTACATCAGCACTTAGACAAAACTCAGACAAGTTGAGCGAGCCTGCCAACTGAATCCATATATTTTTCATGTGGTCTAACCCTTCTGAAGGCGACACCACCCATACCCTGGTCAGCAACATCAGGGGAACTAGGCATTTCCAGCTCATCCTATTCTTGTTTTCGGATCGTTCATTCAGCCAGATGTCCTTCATGAGTTCCCTCTTCATTGTGCGCCGGAGGTCCAAACTTTAAATGATGACGATGTTCCCTAAGATCACATGATATAAATTTCACTAAGGAGTCCCTTTGAGGAATTAAGACCAGAACAATATTTTCTGGGTGGCCACTTCTATATTCATCAAAGGGAGTTCCCATCTAAAAATCACTTTAATCTAATAAATTCCAGTGATACCTTGATCCAAGAGAAAAGCATATCTTTAACAAAATAACATCATCAATGTAACAATGGGTGAATATCCCTTAAAGAGAAACGAACATTTTGAGCTCAATTACATGACCACAAACAACAAACACTAGACAAACATGTAAGACAGTGTAGAACATCAGGGTGCACCCAAACATTACTAGATAAGCTGAATTATATCCTTGCTCATTTTAAATTGAAATTGTGGGCGCCATTGTTAACTGATCAGGATTGGACAACGTCAGGTCATCGGCATCATCAGCACGCCCATCAACTTGTTTTACTAGGCGTTCTGGGAGCCATCTGGCTGACTTCATTTCCTTGGAATAAATACACACCGATCCTCGGCCCCAGATAAGTACAGGATCGGGCCCGTGCCATGAGTGGTCCAGGGGGTCTTTCCACATCACCGAAGCAAATTGTCGTTGCGTCTCTGGTTGCCAGAAACGATTGGCTGCAGATGAACCTTTGGCATCCAAATTTAAGAAGTTAAGAATAAATAGTGCATGTGATATCAGGTTTCTAGGAGACCCCTTGGTAGGGTACCATTCCCCCTTTTTTATTTTGTCTAAAGTAATTTTGAGTGTGAGATTAGCCCTTTCTATAATGCCTTGTCCTTGAGGATTATATGGGATTCCCGTTATATGTGTTATTTCAAATTGTTTGCAAAAGTTGGAGAAGCCAGAGCTGGTATAGCCGGGACCATTGTCTGTTTTAATTTGTTGTGGACATCCAAGTACTGAGAAGGCAATGAGGAGATGAGCGATGACATGTTTAGTAGCTTCCCCGGACTGCAGGGTGGCAAATATGAATCCACTATAGGTATCAATGTTGACATGTATATATTTAAGATTTCCAAATTCAGGGTAATGCGTGATGTCCATTTGCCAGAGGGCATTTGGAATCAAGCCACGAGGATTAACTCCCAGATGAGGTGTAGGAAGGTGTAGAGTGCACGTAGGGCAGGCCTTAACAATTTGTCTAGCTTGTTCTCTAGTAAGCTTATACATAAGGCGAAGCGTGTGAGCATTAAGATGATGCAGTTGGTGTGCCTTTTGTGCCTGGTCAATTGGAATGGGGGCATCAGTATTTATTGAACAGGCCAAAACTTGAGGTCTTGTAGCTAGGTCTGCTAAGCGGTTGCCCTGTGTGAGTGGGCCAGGTAAGTTAGAGTGGGCACGAAGGTGTCCAATGAAAAAGGATTCGGATCTCTTTCTGATTAAATCTTGTAATTGGAGGAAGAGACCACCAGTCTGAGAAGCAAGTTTGATCAATCCACATGTTTCCAATAAGGGGACAGATTGAGCAATATAAGCACTGTCAGTAAAAAGATTAAAAGCTCGGGCAGGGAATGTAGAAAAGACCGCTATAACCGCTTGCAGCTCGGTTAATTGGGCCGAAGAGTGGGCGGTTTGGAACTGGGCAATGTTATCGTCCCACACATAGGCAGCCATCCCAGTGGAAGAACCATCTGTAAAAACGGATAGGGCTTCTGGCAGAGGAGAACAAGAAGTGACCTTTGGGAAAATGAAGTCATGTCTGTTAGCAAAGTCAATGAGTTTGTTGGGAGGATAGTGATTGTCCAATGATCCTGAATAAGAAGCGAGAGCAATTGGCCAGGAATCGGTAGTCTGCATAAGCCAATCGATTTGATCTTTAAGGTAGGGTTGGATAATGACATCAGGTTCCTTTCCAAAGTACATCTTTCCATGGTCTCTACCTAGAACAATCAGGTCTGCAACTGCAACATAATAAGGGTAAAAGGCCCGCTTAGGGGAAACTGGGAGATGAACCCATAAAAGGGGAGCGGTTTGCCAAAAGACAGTGGTGGGGGAGAGAGAGGTTCTGCAAACGATATATTGTAAAGGAGAGTTATAATCTACAAAGGTAATTGTCTGATTTTGAATGGCTTGTTCTACCGTGCTAATGGCTTTGCGCCCCTCAGCAGTGAGCTCCCGAGGCGAAGTGGGGTGGCTATCACCTTGCAGGGTATCATAGAGAGGCTTCAGGTCATGTTTAGTGAGCTTTAAATAGGGCATAAGCCAATTAATATCTCCGAGCAGTTTTTGGAAGTCATTCAGAGTTTTAAGACCATCCAGCCGCAAGGTGAGCTTCTGGGAGGAAATATGACGTCCCTTCATCTGAAATCCGAGGTAACTGTAAGGGTCTTTTAGTTGAACCTTATCAGGGGCAATCTGGAGGCCACAAGATTCAAGGGCCCGCCGAAGGTCAGCATAACAAGCCAAAACCTCACTTCCCAATTGTCCCGCCACGAGAATATCATCCATGTAATGGATAATATACATTTGAGGCCAATTGTCTCGGGTGGATTGAAGTGCTGTGGCTACAAATGACTGGCACAGGGTGGGACTATTGGCCATGCCTTGGGGTAGCACTAGCCATTGAAAGCGCTGCATTGGGGCGCAGAAATTGGTCGCCGGGAGGCTAAAAGCGAAGCGTTTTTGATCTGCAGGATGTAAGGGAATGGTGAAAAAACAATCCTTTAAATCAATAATAACCTTATAATATCCAAGGGGGATGGCTACCGGTGAGGGAAGACCGGGTTGTAAAGCTCCCATGAGTACCATAGTTTTATTAACTGCTCTGAGATCTTGCAAGAGCCTCCATTTTCCCGACCGTTTTTTAATGACAAAAATGGGAGTATTCCAAGGGGAGTGGCTAGGAATGATATGGCCAGCATGAAGCTGCTCCTGCACCAGCTGTTGAGCTGCTAACAACTTCTCCTTGGAGAGGGGCCACTGATCGACCCACACTGGATCATCCGAGAGCCAGGTGATCTTTTCAGCATGGACCGCAGGAGTGTCAGCGACCCCTATGGAAAATGGCCCAACCCTGCTCGAGGGGGCCGAGGGACAGGCTCAATGGGGTGAGTAAGGCTAGTAGGGTGTTTTCCCAGCCCTGTTCCTGGAATGTACCCATTTTTAAACATCTGCATAGTGACAATTTCATTGGGGCTGGAAATAATTATCCCCATTTGTGATAATAGGTCTCTCCCCCATAAATTAATGGGTAACCCTGAAATGATATAAGGTTGAATGGTGCCCTGATTACCATCTTGGTCCCTCCAGGTCAGATCTTTGGCACTTTGTTTAGGATTTTGACTCTGCCCTATACCCTTGAGATGGGTGAGGGTGTCCTTCAATGGCCACGCCTGAGGCCAATCCTCTCCCTTTATGATAGTTACATCGGCACCAGTGTCGACCAACCCAGAAAACTGTCTCCCATCTAACCACAAGGTCATGAGAGGCTTTTGTGCTGAAAGTACCTCCGACCAGTAGACATCAGATGAGCCGAAACCCTGGCTGCCTCGGGCGTTTTTAAGAGCCTTATTAGAGGTGGAGAGAAGGGGAAGGAGTAACAATTGGGCAAACCTTTGGTCTGATTGAATGGTATTAATAACTTTGGGGGAAGAAACCATAACTTTAATTTCCCCAGAGTAGTCACTATCAATCACTCCTGGGTAAACCAGCAGTCCATTCATGGTACTGCTGCTTCGGCCTATTACGAGGCCAAAGGTCTCCTTAGGTAAGGGTCCAAAGACTCCCGTAGCAAGGGCCTGAACTCCCATTTCTGGGGTTAATACTGTGTGGGTGGTGGCACTGAGGTCCAATCCGGCACTTCCTTTTGTGGCTCTGACGAGGTCTGAAATGGATTGCTGTTTATTGGAGCAAAATTGAGCGCCCCGTAAATTTGTTTGGAATTGGGGGCCCGGGGCTGGCCCCCTTTCCCGTTTCCCGAATTCAAACCCTGGAGAGGGGGGAGGGGTCGACCCTGGGCATCAGTCTTGGATCGGCACTCACTCGCCCAATGCCTCCCCCGATTGCATCGGGGGCAGGGCCCTGGGGGCGGAGCGTCGGGGCCCTGCATTTTAGCGGTCGGGCATTCTCTAGCAAAATGGCCGATGGCCCCACACCGGAAGCATTTATTGCCGACGTGACGTTGTAAGAATTGTTTGACTGTGAAGCCTTGCATGGCGGCCGCCATGGCAAGGCCCTGTTGGTAGGCGGCCCCAATCTCAGAACAAAGGCGAATGTAGCCGGAAAGGTCAGTTTTCTTTTTATAGGGGCGGATAGCGGCCTGACAGGCGGCATTGGCGTTCTCAAAAGCAAGCTGTTTAACAAAATCTGTCCCTGTCTCCGCGCTCCCAAAAATCCGGCCTGCCGCCGTGAGAAGGCGGTGGACAAAGTCCGCAAACGGCTCGTCCGGTCCCTGCCGGATATTAGTGAGGGAGGCACTCACGTCTCCTTTGGAAGGGAGTTTCCTCCAGGCCCTAGTGGCTGCGGTCTGAATCTGGGCATACAACCCCACGTCAAATTGCATTTGCTGGTCGTTAGCGGCGTAGGCCCCCTCCCCAAGAAGCATGTCAAGCACCCAACCATTCCCCGCCTGAGCATTGCGTCTAGCGGTCTCTCGACAATTCTCAACATACTCAGATTTCCATAATAAGTAGTCACCTCCTGCAAGGGTGGCACGGGCCAGAGTCTGCCAATCAATTGGGGTGAGCCAATTTTCTGCCACCGATTCTAGAATAGCCATGGTGTAAGGTGCAGTGGCCCCGTACTGAGCCGCAGCCGTTTTAAGCTCTTTAATAACCTTAAAATCAAAGCCGCCATGGTGTCTCCATGCCTGACCCTGTGCGTCAACAGTCTCAGTGACAGGGAAGGCTTCCACGGGCTCAAGTTCTAGGGGTACCTTTGACCCGGACGGCACCCTGGGGGTCGCCCCTCTAATGGGGGGTCGTGGCTTATGGGTGTCCTCTCTAGGGACATTTCCATGAGCCTTGCCTGTTCTTAAGCCCTCAAGCTGGGTAATAAGTTCTTGATGTTCCTTTTCTAACCTTATCTGTTCTTTTAGAAAGTCTATTTTGTCCCGGAGTTCCTTTTGGGGATCAACAACAGGATAGGCCAAAGCGGGAGTGCTGAGGCCTGGACGGATATAAGGAGGGGGGCACCCAGAGCCGCCCCGCAATGCTTCCCCCGCAGACTCGTCAGTTCCGGAGTCCTTTTGGGGTGGATCTGGGGGCGGAGGCAAGCAGCGATAGGCTTGAAGGGAGGGATATAGGGGCGGAACCTCCCGCGAGGGTGGGGTTGCCTTAGAGGCAGTGATGGAGGAAGAGGAAGCGGGGGTCCGGCAAGGCTTTGCCTTATAGGGCTTGGCAGGGATCGCGGCCGTTTGGGATTGGTCCGAGGGAACGTTATGTCCGTCGGGGGCGGGATCATCATCACTGTCAAAGGACATCAAGTCCTCTTCCTCGTCTGGCGAGGAAGGCGTGGCCTTAACTGGCCTGGGTCCCGGCGCCATATTGGCGTCCCGGGGAACTGCGTCAGTGTCACCAGCGGGTGTCAGCTCCTCACCACTACGGAGGGCTACCTCCCCAACCTGTATAGCCTGAGCTACCAGTGGATCCCTTGCTTTTTGGGAAATAATATCATTAATCAAATTCCAATATGAGAACGCCGCAATCGGGACCTTCCCGGGTCCGCAAGTGGCATAATAATCCTGGAGAGCCTCCCCCACCTTTTTCCATCTCTCTTCGTCAATGGTTCCCTCAGCAGGGAACCAGGGACAGAGATGTTTAATAAAATCAAAAAATTTCAGCAATTGTTTGACTGTAACCTTTACCCCTCGTGCCTGTAATGTCTTCTTGAGACCTTGCACAAACAGTTCGTGCTGACTAATGCCCTGTCCCATAATCGCTGCTCAACTTACCGAGGTGCAAAAAGACGGCAGGTCCACGTCAATCGCAAGCCTCTTCTATGTCGAGTATGCTCTTTGTTCCTCAATCTTAATCTTAGGGCCCCTGAGCAGCGTCCTTCACTGGATCCCCCGTTCTCTGGCCCCACGTTGGGCGCCACTTGTCCCGGCCCGCGGGTAAGTCAACGGAGACCCTAGAGGGGGAGCGAGGATGAGAGGGGACAGGGGACACGAGAGATGGAGACAAGACAGGTTTCTGATCAAGTCTCGTTTATTGCAGAAGCTGTTACAACATATATACCGTAGGGCTAGAGGGGAGGAGCAAGAGGAGGGTACTGGGGCTACTTCCTTGTTGCCGGGTAGATTTGTAGCAGGCCCGGATATGTCCATAAAAGGCACTCAAGATTTCCAGCGGGGGGGGGCAGGGCCCCCTACAAATATGTACTACTATCCATGTGCACACAGTATTTGTGTCTGACTGCAAAGGCTCATTGTGTTGTTTATGATGTTCTTTTGCCAGTAGGAAAAGCAATGATGACCACCCTAAAATGCAGAATTAAGTTCTTTTCCTACAAAGTTTGTATCAAGTTATTTTGGGAGAGCACTATAAGTTGTCTAAGTGTTAATTTTCTCATCTTTAAAAGAGACCAAATATATCCACTGTGAAGTTTTGGTTTTGGTTTGGAAGACAATAATATATCCACTGTGGAGTTTTTGTTCTAGTTTGGAAGAGAATAAGTCTCAATCCCCTTTTGCTATATGTTCTTTGTCAAACTCTAGCCAAAAATACATTGTACTTTTTTAGTAGCATATGCAGAATGATAGAGAATAAATATCAACATCAGTAGCCTAGTACAATTGCTCTTTTTAATCAACTTTAAGCATGTTTATAACTTCTTCTGTTTCATTCATGAATTTCTTTCACAAGGCCTTTTGCTCAAATGGTAGGGAATATTTTCATTCTTTATCTGAGTTCCAAATGCAAGCTCTATTTCTAGATCAGAGTGATGAATATGCCTTTTATTGCCTGATCCTCTCTGGCACATCTCCTCAGGAACATTCTCAAACGCCACTCACTCTAGCACACAGAACCTTAAGTCACATTCTCCCTGGGGCTGAAATAATAGAAATGTAAAGCTGAAAGGATGGTGCCTAGTTTATCTTTTGTGCCTTCTGAAACTTGACATTTTTCCATCATTCTCAATCTCTATCTTCTTGGTAAATTTTCAGCCACAGCTTCTGACGAACACAATCTAATTTTCAACTGCTCACACATGCTCTATTCCTTCAATCAAATTCTGCTGTTTTCTGAACACTAAGCTTTTATTTCAGTGTCTAGCCTCTATTTCTGGCTTGGTCCAATTATGCAAATGGCTAGTCCTCTTGTTAATCGACTTTAACTTATACCAAAAATAAAACAAACAGTGTTTCTAAGCTTCTATTTTTTATCTGATACCTTTAGTCTAGGATACAGAATAAGGATTTAGAATAATATTTACAACATATAAGAAATAGTGGTTAACTCTTCACACTAATTAATGTGAAATTTAAACCTCTCAAAACTCTGTATTTTTTAGTCAGTAAAAGAAAAAGCCCTGTCTTCTCTCCCCAACTTCATTCTGGAGAGGTGTTCAGTATCTTCATTTCAAATCCTAATTCATAAGTCAAGAGTAAAAATAATATAACCAAGAAAAGGAAGGAAAGATGAAAAAGTACACTGGTAGTATAATCTTCAATACCTAGAACTAAGCCAAATAAAATGAGCTGTCTTTTTTTTAAAAGACACAGTATATAAGATTAAGTAAGCCATATCAGCAAGCCAATTTTTCCCTATGTTACTTCTTTTGCTCCAACACCAATCATCAGCATACCTACTTTACAGGACAGAAAACTGACATGCAATGTGGTTAACAAAAAATGTCTAACATCATCACACATAACAAAAACCAATCTAGAGCTGCTATAGACTGAATGATGTCCCCTCAAAATTCAACTCTTGAAACCTTAACTTCCCAAGTGACTGCATTTGTATATAAGGCCTAGAAGAAGGTATTTAATATTAGTGAGGTAATAATGTTAGGACTATAGCCCACTAGGATTAATGTTCTTATAAGAAGAAATACCATAGAGTTTATTCTCATCTTTTTTCTCTACACACACGCCCTGAGAAAAGGCACTGTGGGAACACAGAGAGAAAACAGCCACATGCAAGCAGAAAGACAGATTTTATTAGTAACGGAATCCCCTGAAATCATGAACTTGGACTTTTAGCATTTAGAATTATGAGAAAATAAATTTCCATTGCTTAAAGCCCTTGGTCTACAGTATTTTGGTATGGTAGCCCAAGAAGACTAATGCAGAAACCAAAGGCAAATTTTTGAATTCTTTTTAATCACCTTTGTAACAATTATTCCTGTGTACCTTTATTCTAATTTTCTGTCAAGAGTATATAAGAGCTTCCCTCCCCCCAACACACTCATTTTAGATGCAGAATCTTAGAAGGAAAATAGAAGAGTGACTCAGTAATATATAAGGCACAATCTATAGATTTCCTTCCTTGTAAACAGAAGCACAATCTTGTGAGGTCATCTATGACCACAGAAAATCTGTAGTTCTACATCTTCAAGGTCAACTCTGAGCGGCTTCAGCTGTTCTCAGATACCCTATTCTTTGCTAGTAATTGCTCTGAAAGGAGGCAGGAGCCTCATTTGGGATATAACTAGTAAAATACAAACACCACAACCATTTAAAACAAAGAAAATTCAGTGCAGGGAATTTTTCACATAAGTAATGAAAGAGTTGAAAATTTCCAAGTCACAACCCACACCTGTCCTGGAAAGGCAAAAGAAAACAAGAAGATAATCTGTTTGAGCTGCTATATCAGAATTCCATAGATCAACTGAATATTTATTTTTCATAGCAAGAAACTAGGAAGTCCAAGCTCAGGGCACTGACAGATTCAGTGCCTGTTAATGGCCAATTTCCCAGAGAGCAATTGCTTCACATGGTAAAAAGAACCTTAAATGTACCAATAAAATTAATTTTTAAAAAATAGAATAGAGTCTTTCTGGGCCCCTTTTACATTGGTGCTAATGCCTTTTATTAGGCCTCTGCTCCCATGGTGGAGTAGCCTCCATCAGGACCCATTTACTACTTCCATCACCAATCTTGGAAGATAGAATTTCAATATAAATTTTAATATGAATTCAGATTTCAGCACCCCATTATCTGCAGAACCTGTACTCACTGCCCACACATAAGACATGTAAAAGAGAGGAGGAAAAAGAGAAATGCCCTGGTTCCTCTGTTCTGCCTACTAATTGACCCCCCACATTGGCTCCTTTTGAGCAAACACATCCAGAAACCAGATTTTCCAAGACCCTAAAAAACAGCCCTCTAGAGATAGAGTCAAACCCTATGGGACATAGAGTAGATGATCTCTTAGGGAGCTTCCAGGTCTTCAAGCTTGGGTTTCTGCTGCATCCTTGATCTCTCTTGGTCTGCAGCTTCCATCTTCTTGAACTGAGCTGGATTCGCAGATGATCATGTGCATTCTCCCACCTCTGATCCTGTAAGCCTACCTAATAAATCTCTTTGCACAATTATTCATGCTTTTTATGGATTCTGTTCCTCTAGAGAATCCTAAATAATACAACTCCTTAATCTATTCTACTGTAACAGTTTCTGTTTATGGATTATGTTAATTCTTTTTTATTTAAACCATGTACATCTGGGTTTTTATTTATTTGTTTGTCTCCTAATACCACAGGAATCCTCAATGATACAGTCAGGCCTCTAGGATTCCCTATAGAAATTCTTGCCAAATGCTGTAAGCAGAATTTTTACAGTATTCTAATAATTAAATCAGTTAAAAGGAGCAAAACTTGAAGCAAAATATCAAAATCAAAGGAAATACATAGTGTAAGCCAGAATATAAGATCTGATACAATGGAAAAATGTGTTAAATCTGCAGAAAACATAAGTTCATAGACTGAATATACCAAAAGACTAATTTAAGTAGATGTTAAAACTAGCTCCTTTGCATATATAATTGTGTGAAAATAGCTTGTCTTTTTCTATCATACTAATCTTTACTTTCATTGTTAACTAAAATGCCAGGTGCTTTGAACATCACCACAGGGATTGATTTGATACAAGCAGAATTCCCCTTTGGTCAGGTATAGATGACCAGTATGAAAACAATAGAACTTGAATTTGTAGTTTAATCTATTTTAATCTATTTTCATTCGCCTGGGTTGAGTTGTGTTCTCCAAGATAGTAACTTTGGAGAGGCATTTATTTTGCTGAATCAAAGACTTAGATTTTGTCTTTTTTTTTTTTTGCTTAAATTCTTTTATTGGTACATTTTAGGTATACAATACATTTACATTTATCATTGGGTGCTTGTACCTGTACATGATGTATCTTGGTTCTTATTTTTTCCCCATTACCTGTGTGCCCTTCACCTCCTCCACCCTTCCCTATTTACATAGACTTTGTTTCCATTTTTTTCTTTTCTCATAATTTTTCCTTTCCCTTCTTTCTTTTCCCCTTCCCCTCCCACTTCCCCTACCACTTTGGACCTTTACTTCCTATTTCAAATTATCAGTTATTCATTTTAATCATTTCTATCCTTATTTACACTTTCAGTTTCAACTGAAAACTGGATAAAGAAGATGTGGTTTTTTATGGAGTATTACTCAGCCATAAAGAATGACAAGCTAGAGAGAATTATAGCTAATTGGATGCATATTGAGGACATACTCTTAAGTGAAATAATTAGGACAACGTGTGTAAATACCGAATAGTTTCTCTAGCGTGAGATACATTTTATCTTTTAAAAGTATTTTATTCACATTATGCCACAAGCCTGTGAGTCTTATATATGAGACAGCAGTTATAATAAAATACCCACCAGAACTGCTATGAAGAAAAAAAGAACCAACTATATTTTCAAGATTTATTAAACACAATTCCTTCAACATGAGCAGGTTTAAAAAAAAGTGGTTAAAGGCACTGAAGTAAGTCAATTTAAACTCATAATCTAAATTTGTCCTGAATGGGTTCTGTGATTTGGGGTAAATTACTTAATTTCTGCAAGTGTCAATTTTCTCACTGCAAATTTTGCTGGCTTCTACTAGCTATGCTTAAGATTTGAAATGTTCTCCAGGAGTTTCATATGTTCAGAGGAGGACATTTTGGAAGGTAACTGGATCCTGGGGTCGCTAAACTGACCAGTGGATAATACAGTGATGAGTTCATAGCTAAACTGGGAGGTGGGCCTTATTTGAATGAGGTGGGTCACTGGGGAGCATGACCCAGAAGATCATATTCTTGTCCTGGGACCTTTTCTCTCTGCCTCCTAGCTGCCATAGGTTGAGCATCTTTCCTCCACCATGCCCATCTTCATGTAATTTCTGCTTTGGAGCCAACCATGGACTAAACTCTCTAAAAGTACCAGTGAAATAAACCACTCTTTCTTTAACTTGTTGATGTCAAGTATTTTGTTCCACCAACAAAAAGGTGACATTAGTCAGCACTCTAGAATTTTGAAAAAATGAAATTATAAAATACATACAAAATACTTATAATTTAATTTTGTTGAGAATTTACTAAGAGCTCAGAAAGTGCTGTTTCGGATCTAGATTATACCAACCCTACTGCAATTTACTTCAGAATACTCCCCTCACCTATGTTCCTACTCAGGTTAGAACTTTCTATTACACAGCCATGAGAGCCTATAATAGCACCTGTAAAATGATATTTAAATAATACCTATTTTCCCATATGCCTCTAAACTGTATCTAAGAGCCATAGCTCAATATTCTCTCTCTAGAAATAGAAGAGTGACTGACACACAGAAAACATACTAGAATATTTTTATATGAATGTTTACTGTTATTATTGTATTTTGCTTTTCTCAGCATTTCTCCATGCCTATCAAGTTTCTATGTAGGGACTGTAAACTGCCCATTAGGTCAGAACAAGTCCCTTGGTTTGAGAAGTCACAGAACTGGGAGAAATGTGTTTTTCAGCACCTTAATATCAAATATAGTTAAAACTTCCCCTGATGGAATATAGAAAATGTCATTCTCTTTAAGCCTTTCACACTTATACAACTTTTATTGTCAGTAGTTTACACTCCTTTCCACAATATTTTTTGCCTGGAGGAAAGACTTATGGGAGAATTAATCTTAAAATAACAAACCCTATGTATAAAGAAAACTATGGAACAATAGATAGTAAATGACTACAGTGGAAAGAAAGATAAAAAGAAATGTGTCAACAGAGAGACAGGGGACTGAAGAGAGTTAGTTTGACTTGTAAGTACATTATAGGCTGAATTACAATGACCAAGACTAGAGGCTCAAAATAAGCACTTTAAATTTTATTTCATTCTGTAAACCATTTTTTCTATTTGATTTTTGTGCTTAGTACCATACAGGGTCATCAGAGAAACTAACTCTTGGCTTTAACCTGCCCTTTGTAGAAGAACTGGTTAGAAAACTCACAACACACAGCACAAATTTCAAAAAAAATGGAGGCAAACTTATGGTGAGAAGTATCTAATAAAATACATTCATCCATTAACACTTTCAGCGTGTCTTCTTCATTTGTTTATCTTGTACTTGATAAAATGAATGACTGTGGCTCAAATAATATTGCCCATATTATGCTCAGATATTCCAAAGTTTTTAAAAGTTTATTTGGAATTCCCCTTGTTTTTACTGATATCTGAAAATCAACTCTATCACCTATAGGACAGAAGTAGAGAATGGCCACCCTGACAGGACTGCAGGTTCTCCCTTGCTATGTCTGCTGCTCAGCCCCTCCCATTGCCCAGAGAGCTGATGAAAGTGACAGTCTTCAAAGGGAGGCTGGAGGAGCTGGAGTGAAACACGGACATGCCACACCAAAGCAAGCTTGTTTCTACAACAGGTTTGACTTGTCCCTAGTTTTCGTCACCAACCAACTGGTTTATTAAGCCATCCTTTTATTTAATCCAGTCTTTTGAGGTAGATATCCCAAAATTTACTAAATAGTTAGCAACCCCAGCCCCACACTCATGAGAATCCACATCAAGTTCCCCTGATGTGGGTAGTGGGTCATGTCAACTTAACTGAGTTAGGAAGCAGCTAGCAGATTAGTACAGCACACTTCTGGTGTATCTATGGGGTTTCATTCACAGAGGACTGACATGCAGACCTGCAAACTAAGTGAGGAAGCCCTACTAAACAGTAAACTTACAGCCTAGATGAAATAGAAAGAAGAAAGTTGGTGTCAGCTTTTTGAAAGCTCTGCTCTGCTTGAGCAGATCCATGTTTGCTACTGCAATTACCTACTGACATAACCCTCCAGTTTCTTCAGCCTTTCAATGCAGACTTACACCAGTCACTCATTAGGGAGCTTCCAGCCTTCAGACTCAGACTAGTGCTTCACCCTTGATCCCACTTGTTCTGTGACTTTCAGTTTCTTGGAATGAGTAGCTCCCAGATCCTTCAAATCTCTAGCACCCACATAGCAATTGTGGTCTCTCCTGCTTCTGCTCTTGTACAAGTACCTAATAAGTCCCCTCTCATAATTGATTATATTCTTCTAGAAAATTCTGACAAATATATTAGACTTACATCTGAGAATATACGTATTTTCTCCTCTCAGAAAAGTTAAACATTAATCTACTTCAACATTTCTGAGTCACTTTACATTCTCCAGTGCTTCCTAAAAACTTCATCCCAGATGTCTTATATGCACCATCATCTAAACATTTCATTAGGAATTATAATTCCTGTCAGAGTTATCGAGATTTATATTCTCAAGGATTGTCATGATATGTTTATGGAAACATCTAAAGTTAAAAGGTCTGAGCTTCTTGAGTTCATTTCCTAGAAAAGTCAAATGTGAGTTTTGCAATGTATTTCCATTTGATGCAACACTAAAATTGTTAACAAATATCATAAGAACTGTAAAGAGCACATTATAATCAAACCAAGTTATGTTTAAAGTTTATTAATTGGCTGCAGCATGGATTCGTGGACACAGAGGAATCCTACGATACCTCAGGAAGGAGGAATTGGGAGGACCATATTCAAGTCAGTGAGCAGTGCCAGCAGTTAAGAAGGGACTAGAGAAGTCGGGGACCAGCACATGTCATGTCCATAGATTAGAACTTCAGTATCTCAGAAATTTTGTTCAAGTGTCAGAAGGAATAAAGTGAAACTTGAGACATCATCAAGAAAAAAGCAGTGATCACTCAAAGAGGACTGTCAGTCTACTTTTAGCCAGGGTGGCCTGTAAAAACCTTGCAACATATCATATGTTAGGATTTTGGTAGTTTTGTTTTTTAGATTATGTTAGGGATAGCATAATCTGGCCAATACCTGGACTACAAGAGTACTTGGTGGGGGATTACTACCTTGGAAAAGAGAAAATTAGGATATAGGTGGATTATTCTGTCCAAAAAAAACTTCCTCTGAAGCTCTGTACATGTTTTGAAAATCAAAGCTACTATTCTGTTTCAAAATGACCCTTATGTTCCAGATTTTTCATAAAAGAGTATGTTCCACTCTTCTAGACTTGATTTCAAATAAGAAATTTTTTTATAATCTACATTTTTAGAAGTTTTCTCTATACTGTACACTAAAGAGTATTTAACATTAATTTAAAAAACAATTTTTACAAGTATTTCTTTATTTTGGACTTATTTTCTAAAGAAATAAACTGCTTGGATTTTTAATCATAGTTGTCAGAATGGAGATAGCCCAGTAAATTATCTCATTCTTAGAACAGTAAAATTTACATCATAAATATTGTAATCTTACTATACAAAGAAAGTTCTATTTTTGTCTATCAAAATTCTCACCATTTAATAAGTTACTTACTATTTTACCTAACAGAAAATTCCTTATAAAATGTATCTATGCAGAATATTTATTTATTTATGTGGATTTTCCCTTAAGGCTCAGTGACATGAGAAGTTTTATAATCATTGCTCCAGTCTTGATAATTTTATAAAATAAAATATAGGACTGGTTATTTTCCATAGAGATATGCTTTTTATTTCAAACTTATATCTCATGATCTTCTTAAACAAATAGAGGAAAAGGAGAAAGGCTTAATGCATCCTTACAAGGTGACAAGCATTCTGTATTTCGAAGATATATTAAGTGTGTACTATGAGTATATCAATGCACAAAAATTCTTGGATACCAAGATAAAAAAAACAGCAGCCCTGTTTCTCTTTTACAGTGTTATTCTTTGGAGTCCTAAAATAATATCTGACTTTAAATTTTGCAAATGCCAATATTTTATAATTGAGTATTACATTTTTATACAGCAAATTTCCTAGGGAACCCTGAGACTATATGACCATCTATTAATGTAAAAGTATAACCAGAGCAAAAGAATATTCTACAGTAGGTATTTACATTCCTTGACAAGATGCTGAGAGCAATTTAATCAATAAAATGTTAAAATACATCTTGTCTTAGAAATCACAGCACCATTAATCTTGATGATGTCATTGAATTCCTCCTCTCAAATGCACTAATTGATATACACCAAAGGATCCTTCTCTTTACAAGGAAAACGTAGATATTTATTACTGCTTCTGAAAAGTAGAAAGCATTATGTGCTCTTCTGTTACAGGTGCACTGAGGGAAGAAAGAGTAATTTGTATGTTGTACATTTTCTTTTTGCAAAAGAAAATGATGATTACTTATTCTACAATATGAATCTTCAAAAAAGCATACTTAAATAGTCAATCAATATGCTACAAAAATACAGTAAAGAAGGAAGGAGCTAATATTTATTTGGCAAAAGTGATATGTTCTTTATTCCCTTTTTTCTTACATTCTTTCACTCATAATGTGTACACCCTAGAAAATATTTGCTTTTTGATTGGTAGTACCTTCAGACCAACACTTACTTTCAAAGAGGAATATGCTCAGCATATTCCTAGCAATACTATATAGCCTTTAGTCATTTATGGACACTTTTGCTTTTCATTTTATGGGTTATTCTTGATTCTTCAGTGCTTTACCTTCCACATCTGACTTTTTTTAATAACTAATACAGTCTTTCAGTCAACTGTGGCCTGAATTTCACTTCATAAATATTTTATCTTGTTTCTGGTCAGATTGGTTATTCATAACACTTTCTATCTGTACTTAGGGCAAGCAGCAATAACCCCACTGCTTCCAGTTTAATGGAGATTCAACTATATCCAAACTCCAATTACTTCTCAACACCTCATTGCTACCATCCTGCTCCAATCTATCACTAACTCTTTTTAGAGATAATGGAGTAGTTTCTTAATATGTCTCCTTGCTTCCACTTTTGAACACAGCAGCCCAGAATGATAATTTTAAATTAGAAATTGCATAGATTCATTTGTCTACTAAAATTTCCCACAGCCCAAATTCTACAATGACCAATAAGGCTTTTTTTTATCTGACTCTTACTTCTGTGATCATCTCTATCACTAGTTTCCTACTGGCCTCTTCCCTGTTCCTTGACCATGCTGGGCATACCCCTTCCTTGAGTTCCCTGCTCTAGATGTTCTTTCTATCCAAATAGTCATCTGCCTGAATTTTTTAATCAATTCAACCATCTTTGCTCACATAACACTCCTCAATGAGCCCTACTTTGACCCTCACATCAGTATTTAAGCAACATGCAGTGAGTTGGGGTAGCTGGGTTTGCAGGGATGCACCACCTCACTGGCCCATCACTAATAGTTCTTAAGCCTTAGAAAAATTGAACTCCACTTGTCACACTCCCATCCTTTGTGTAACGTTGCTATAAATTTTTAAATCTCATGGATATTATTATTGTTTTGAACAATCATTACTTCTTTATCATCTCAATCACTCTTCATTCATCACTTCCTAATCCTTTTCATCAGAAGTCATTTTAATACCTTTTAGCATTTATTTTAGTTCAGATCAACTAAATATTGGTGAAATATTCCATAGTTTTTTCTGAAAATTCCTCTGTTTTAAATTTATTTTGGAATCAAGTTAACTCTAAGTATAGAATTCAAGTTTGATAACCCTGTGTTCCCCATCACTTTAAGGACATTATTCCATTATCAACTGATTTTTATCTTTTTACTGAAAAGTTCATTCTCAGCTTTTTTTTTTTTTAATCATTGGAGGATAATGTGTCCACCCATCATCTACTAACTTGTGCCCTTGCTGTTTCTAAGTTTTCTTCTCATCCTTGATTTCCAACATTTTTATAAAGACAGGTCAAGGTATGATTCTCTTTCTACTTACCTTGATTGAGATTCACCACCCAATCTATGAGAGGCTCTGTTTTGTCAGTTTTGGAAAATTTTCAACCACTATTTCTTCAGTTATTGCTTTTTGTTCTGGCTCCTTTCTGTATTCCAATTGCACACATGGTGACCATTTTTTAGTGTGTTCCACACATCTTTTTTGCATTTTCTCTATTTTCTAATCAATTTTCTCTTGGGAATTCAGTTTGGATTTTTTTATGCTCACCTGTCTTCCAATTCATTAGTTTTCTTATTTCCTGGATTTAAAGAGCTGTTATGTAGTTATTTGTTTTAGTTATGTTTTTTATCTTCAAAATTTCTACTTCTAGTTTTCATACATTCTTATTTTTGGAGAAATTATTTGTTTTATTATGCTTTCTATATCTTTTTCCTCTACTTTAAAATATACTTACCAAAAAAATAAATTAAATAAAATATACTTACTATATGTATTCTAAAGTATTTATATGCCAATCATAATACTTGGTTAACCTATAAGATATCTCTGCTTTCAGTATTGAGTTTTATTCCCACAGTTCAATCTGTTAGTCTATATATGCACTGAAACCATTTTCTATTAAAGGCCATATAGTGTACATAAAAGTAGAGAAACTCCAGATGCTATTATACTATTTTCAGTATTGAAGTTTTCTAAAAGTTAAATATTATTTTTTCTCTATATAAGACCATTTTCCATGATGCAGTACACACTTCAATAGTTTATCATTATTCAACAACTGTAACAAAGTTTTTACTTAAATTTTTAAGTCAACCCAAATCCATTGTTTTTGACGGAAAAAAAAGAAGGTGGAACTGTGAGAGACAAGGAAAAAATTTGTCCTGATTTACAGACAGGTCAAAACCAGATATTTAATGTCGTATGATGGTAAATTATTAAAATTGACAAATATGTACATTTATTCCAATATTGTTCCATGGGCCTGTAGGCTGCATCAATGATGAGGCATAGAGAAAATGGAGATCTTTCTTTTCATTTATACTGAGAGGAAATTTTGTAAGAGGAGATGCAAAGTGATTTTTAAAATATGCTAAAGAATTATATCTATCTTCTCTACTTCTTCAGTAGTAATATTATGATGATGAATATTATTATGTCTGTCTGGCATAAAATATGTCCTAAATTTATACCTACATTTATGAGTAATTCTTTTTGCTTTTCAAGTCTATTTTTTGTTTACTTGTTTTATTTTGATCTAACTAGGTGGTTTGCACAAAAAGTACTAAAGATGTGCTATTCTACAGCTTCAATCAGGGAAACGAGGCCCCTCCAAACATAGTGTTAAAACCATATTTTTATAGCCATGCTGATATATAATACACAGAACACATTAGAAATAGCTTTTATGGCTGGAATTCTAAGACTATCATTAAAACCAATATATTTTCCCTGTAAAATCATCTACCACTATGTTCATCTTTCCCCTAAATTGAGAGACCAAATATAAGAAGAAATCTCAAAGAAAATTATTGTTTGTGAATCAGCGAAGACCTACTGCAGGTACACATATCCTCCGATCAATTCTAGATCAGAAAACAGTCTTTTAACTCATATCTTATTTTTCTTCCAAGGGTTTCATGAACTGACCCTTTTGCTTCCCTGGTTTACTTCCAGACATGTACTGAAACCAAAGACTTTTATTCCAGGCTACTACAGAATAAATCTCCCCCTATACCAATTTCCCTAAGCATCTCACATGCTCTTTTTTTATATACATTTTTAATTTTAGTAATTACAATGTAATTTTAGCATCAAAACCACAGGGTTCTAAAAAAATAAAGTCATAAATAATAGCCACTTACCCCAATGCTTCTTGAAGTATAAATAAGGTTATGTGAGATATTCTTTAGGTTTCTAGGAAACAGTTCTGATAAAAATCTGCTATCTGAAGGGTTCTAGGATTAAATAGCTCAACAGACATCCCATTACTTCAGAAGAAATTATTTTCCAATACTGGAAAAACTAATCACATCATTTCTTCTGTTATGGCTTAGATTGAAAATGTCTCAAAATTCTCGTGTGTGAAGAAATGGGGCCTTTGGAAGGTGATTGAATCATGAGAGCACTAACCTCTAACTATTAACCTATTCACAAGTTCATAGCTGAATGGGTTATTTGGAGGTGGGGCTCAGTTGGATGAATCAGGTCACTGAGGGTTATATACATCTTGTTTCTAGCCTCTGCCTTTCTAGTTCTCTCATCTTCTCTGCTCCAAGGCTTCCATGAGGCGAGCAGCTTTCCTCCTCCATGCTATTTCTGCCTTGGAATCAGCCAACCATGCACTGAAACCAGGAGCCAAAAGTTAACTTCTCTCCTTTAAACTGTGTATATCAAATATTTTGTCCCAACAACAGAAAGGTGACTAACATACTACGGCATTTGGCCCACTTTCATGTTTGACATTGCCACTTTCTCAGAGGCAGACTCTATTTCGACAAAGAAAGAAATTCACCTTGGATTCTGGAGCCCATTCAAGTACACATAAAAAGAAGTGTACCATTTATTGGTCTGTCTGATAGTTATCAAAACCAAAAAGTATTTTTTCTCAAATAGGCCCTTATCTATAATAAAATAATTATTTGAATATTTTTGCTTGACAAATGAGAGAAAATAATTAGATCCTAGCTGACCTGTCTTTTATATGATCCCTGTAGAGTAGAGAAAACAATTTACACAGTAATGAACTGAGTACTACACTCCTGATGTTGTTGCAGGTCAGTCACAAATCTGCAGCTAGCTGCTCTGACTGCTCACCAATATTAATGAATATACAAATATAATCATTAGATTGCATTCACTAAGTACCCTTCTGGCCTCGAATTTGCAACAGTGATAAGTTAATATACAAGTGTGATGAGATACCAATTTTATGTGATAGAAGCAAAAACAAATTAAAGCAGGCTTCCTGCTGCTCGGGCATTTTCAAGAGTTCTTCATAAGGAGGCAAATGACTATCAGTTCTCTTGTATTATGTTTCCTTGTTATCAGAATGATTCAATTGTTAGTAATAAACATATTCCAAGGGCCAATGGTTCATTAGAATAAAATGTATCACCAGTGTCATCTGAAGTGTATTCTACAAATTAAGACAGTAGCCACCATTAGGCATTTCATCAGCACTATATCATCACTAAATGATTCTGCCATGTATATTCCCTGATATGCTTAACATTAATGTATTTTCTTGGAAGACACAAGTAATTTTAGCTTCTAAAATAATTTCTGGCAAGTTTAATATATCATTTTTTAGGCAGCAACATCATATTTATATCCTACCTATGTCATTAGTAATATTTTTGGTCAAATGCTCAAATAATTAACCAAGAAAGTCAACAAATGTATTTTGGATAAGCATTTTGATAACAATTACTTTTAAAATATTAATAGTAGTTAAATATTACAGAAATCTTACCATATATATTGCATTTTTTACTGTCTTTAAAAGACTATTCAAACTTTTAAAACTACAAAATTTCAGCACCGGTCTTATTTTCCTATAATAATTATAATACTCAAAAGCAGGGGGAAAAAGCTTTGTAAGATGATTAACCAAATATTGAGTTGAAAAATATGTTTGTCATATTAATTAAAGAATATTTAACAGATAATTTTATTAATTTTTAGTCTATTAAAGTAACTCAGGAAGTTGCAAAAATACTGTTTCACAAGTTTGTCAAAACTCATTATGTTAATCATAAAATTTTCTTCTGACATTTTCAATGAATTTTACTTAAGAATCATTCTCATTTTTTACTCAGGGCTCTCATCCAATTCAAACTGCAAAGTAAGTAGTTTACAACTGAAAATAAACTAAGTAAGAAACTTGTTTGGGCTCCTGTTAGTCCCGGATACTTGTGTTCTTGGGTACCAGTAGTAAGTACGGGCTTCCACCTATAGTCCCAGATACTTGGGAGGCTGGAGTAGGAAGTCCACTTGAGCCTGGGAGTTCAAGATGAACATGGACAGCATAAAAATATACTGTCTCAAAAAAATTGAAATAAATAAAATGAAGCAAGTAAGTAAATCTCAAGACCATTAGAACCTTGAGATATTTGCTTTCACTTTGTTAAGAATGCTTCCGATGGGCCAGGGGTTTAGCTCAGTGGTTCCACCACCTGCCTTGCAAGTGCAAGGTCCTGAGTTCAATCCCGGGTACCAAAAAAAGAATGCTTCCTTCTGATGGAAGCCCATTACTTCAGCTAATTCATCATCATTAAGTTATGGTGGGAAAGAAAAAGTCACCAGGGTACTGGCCAAACATTACAAGAAAACTGGCTGAAGATCCAAATAACTGGCCTGTAATCCAAAAACTAGCCTTCCAGTTTAAGTTTTTCTTCCCCAAAGCTTTGGCCATGCTAACTCCCTTACAGAACAGAAAGACACTGAGATTTAGAAATTAAATGGGCAAAATAATATCATGTGATCTTTAAAGACTTATGCCTACTCAAATTTCAGAATAAACCCCAAGAGCCTAAACATTCTCAGGGACCAGATTTTTTAGGGAAAGTGAATCACAAAAAGAAGCTTCCAGAGAACATATCCAGGAGCTGTGGCAGGGCAGTGGAGAAGGAGATTTTTTTCAGGAAATAGAACCAGAGGTGGCCTGACTCAGCAATTCAGGCCCCTGCTTCTCTGATTACCCGGGACAAGTCCTCACAGAAACCAGAGATGTCTGGTCTCCACAGAACTAGAAAGTTATACAGAAGACTAAGCTGCAGAGATGCAACTGTAGAAAGGCAGGCACGACAGACAGCAGAGCAACAGAGGCTCTTGTTTTTGAGTATTGCCTTCTCTTTCAGCTATCAGTGAATACAAATCTGGGATTAAAGTGCATAAAGAGCCCAGCTATCACTCCTAGGTAGAAGCTGATTAACAAGGAAGAAGGTAGTATTGCTGTAGTACCTGGCAAGAAAGTCTCTCATTAAGTAGTTGTTCATAAAAGCAGTTCATATATATACCAGTCACTATTTTTAAACCTTCAAAAATATTAAACTTTACCAAAAAATTCCACATAGAAATGCTAGGTATGGCCTTTGTACAAGTAAAACCTAAGTACTTACGGAATAAATTTAAATGGTGGGAGATTATTATATTCATTAAAAGTGATTACCTGATATCTGAAAATGTAATTAATCATGTTCATAATAAAACAGCTATTCATTTGGGTTAGTAACCAAAAATAACCTTTTTTCTTTTTTATAAGTACTACTTATAAGACTTTACAAAAAGGTCCAAATAAATGACTTAGTAGTAACAGAGCAACCTTAAAAGTAAAAATTTTAATTAAATCAGGTATTTATGATTGATTATCCTCCTACACCACCAAATCGTATTTGACCTACAAATGTTCTCTCTTATATCCGTAAGGTGTGAAATTTGAGGCTCTGGTTCCAAGAAACGTCCATTAAGTTTTCAAGCCATGCCGTTTTCATTTTACTATAGGGATCAGGTTTTTAAAAAGGCTTTAACCATTCTTTTGACCTCCATTTCATTACACTGATCCAATTTTGAATTAATTAAATTTCTGGTTTCTGAAGTTCCTAATTTGTGGAATTGATCAAAGTTCTTCAGCCATAGGAATACTTTTCCCATTTTTTAAAAAAACACCTACATCATGCATTACTTCTAGGTTCTTTCTAACTACTTTTTTTCTGCCACTGGTACAAGAAGGACACCTTCACCTGTTACAATTTAATGACACTCAGGAATAAGTCATGAGCCCCTATGGAGAAGTATTTCATGATCTGCTTTATTTGTGTCTTCCAATATTCATAACATCATCTGCAGCTTCCATTTTTAATTAGAGACTCCTAATGATAAATACTGACCAAATTGCATCCAATTATAACCACCAAAAAATTGCAGGTAGTTGAAAGGCTGTGTAGAATTACTCAGCAATGGCTATATACCTAACTATAAGAATGAAATATGTATAATTGCAAGGTTAGTCAACAAAAATACCTCTGGTGGGCCTAGAGCTAGAATTTGCTATAAGCCAAACTTCAAGTAAGGTAGACAAAGATATAATATTTTATATGAGAACCAAGACCTCATCATCCTTTATTTTTCATTTTTGTTTTTAAAAATTTTTATAAATTCAACTGGCATACAATGCACTGAATGTATTTAAAGTGTGCAATTTGATAAGTAATGGCATATGTACCATAAAACTTTCACCACATTCAAGATAATGAACACACTTATCATTCTAAAATTTGCTTTTATTGCTTTGTAATCTGCCCCTCCATTCCTCCACCATGTTTCCCTACAACCACTATTTTCCATCACTTTAGAATCCCGAAACTTTTTAGAATTTTATATAAATGGAATCCTAAAGATGTTTTCTTCTTAGTATGTCTTCTTCCATTCAGCATAATTGTTTTAAGATTCATCCATGTTTTGGCACATACAGTACAATATTTCATTCCTTGTTACTCCTAAGCAGTACTGTTTGATAGCTATACCAAAGTGCTTATCCATTCTCCTGATTATACTCAATTGTTATTGATATTTATCTATTACAATTAGAACTATTATGAACATTTCTATAAAGATCTTTAAATACATATTGCTTTAATTTCTCTTAGGTGCAATTGATACAGTTGGATCATTTGATAAGTGAATATCATACTATTTTAAGTGTACTATTCAGTGGATTTTTATAATCAGAATGTTATATAACAATCACCATCATATAATTCCAGAATATTTTTGACATGTATAGCTTTAGCTCTTGTGTGCAGTTTTTGTTAATTTTGTGTATGGTGAGATGTTTCACCTTAGTACCATCATTATGCATGTAGATATGAATTAGTCCCAGTGCCATTTGTTGAAAAGGCTCTTCTTCCCTAACTGAATAGTCCTGGCACATTTGATGATAAGTTAACTATAAATGTGAAAAGAATTATTTCTAAACTCTCATCTATATACATTGTATGCATAAAAATATGTCTGCTTTTATGTCAGCTTCACGTGGTTTGATTACTTTAGCTTTATAGTAAGTTTTGAAATCAGTATGAAGCTAGCAGTTACATTCTTTTTTTTAAGATTGTTTTGGAAATTTTAAGTTACTTGTATTTCTGTATAATTTGGGGATCAGCTAGTCAATTTACACAAAAATAGAGTCAGGAAAGATTTTGATAATCATTATGTTGAATCCATAGATTATTTGAACTGTAATGCCATATTAATATTATTAAAATTTGTCCTCCAAAAACATAGAATCTTTCAATGTTTTTTTATATTCTTCAATTTCTTTTGATAATGTTTTATAGTTATCAGTGCATGAGTCTCACATTTCTTAATGTATTGAAATATGGGTTTCTGCAATAATATTACAACTGATTTTCATATATTTAGGTCCTCCAACCTTGTTAAATTTGTTTTTAGCTCTGCTAAGATTTTCATACACAAAATCATATTATGAAATATTGCTAATACTATCCAGGAAGTTTTCTGTCTTTCACCATCAAGTAGGATGTTAGATGTAAATTTCTTAGATGTCCTTCATTAAGTAAAATAAAAGCCCTACTACTTCTGCTTTGTTTAGTATAAAATTTTTATTAAAAGAGATTTGATTTTGTAAAATGAGCCATATTGTTGTTCATTTTATTGATATTATTTATCACACCAATGGAATTTTATTTGTTGAACCAACTATGGATTCCAAGAACATCCATTTTCATTCTAATATGCAAACATTTTTCTATAATACTGAATTTTGTTTGCTAGGTTTTTGTTGAGAGTATTTACATTTATGTTCATAAAAGTATTTTACTATAGTCTTTATATCATGGATTTGGGGGCTTTACCTCTTATGTACAAACATGTTAATAAAAAATATCCATTTTGGAGGACCCAATTCAATTGATAACAATCTGCTTTTAACCACCAACACTTCATGTCCTCTCTGCATAGCCAAAATGTTTACTCTATCTTATCATTGCTGGAAGTTATAACCAATTACAGCATCGACCCTATGCGTAAAATTCTCATCTAGATATCATCAATTCAGAAGTTGTATATCTTATTTTCTAAACCATCTACATCAGGTATAAGTGAGTCTCCAGATATGATTTATCCCAGACAAAATTCCTGTCCCTGTGTGGAAACCTTGAAATAAAGTTATTTACTTCTAATATAGAATGGTGGGACAAGTATAGATAGACATTTCCATTTGAAAAGGGAAAAATAGGACACAAACACACACCTGCAAAAAAAAAAAAAAAAAAATGAGTCAGTCCCAAATAAGTCAAAATTTCAGCAGGGCAGAAGCCCAGAGTGTATTTTTCTGTGGTTTGATGCTTTGTCTCTGGGCCCAGCAGGTAGCATCCCTGAACTCCAGCACAAGTCTCCACCTTTTCCACTCTGTCAAAGAAGTGCCCATTAGTTTAATCCTCTGCATTCATGCCTTTGCCCTTGGAGTAATTCTTTCTTCTTTTCATCCCATCTCTGTCTCTTTCAGTATAGGCTGGCAGTATTTTACCTGGTACACAATTTTCAAAATGATTGACAGCCTTCCATGAATATCAACAAAATGTATCCCATTAGACACAGAGTATATCAAAGATCCTTTCTAGATGAACTTTAACTTTATTTCTGACTTCTGCTTGATTAGCTCTGATGTCACACTCCTAAACACTTTTAACAAATGCTTGTCCAACAGTAGCTTCTTCCTTGTTTCCAAGGCAGATAAGCTAAGAATGTTCCAAACCATGAAGTACTGGTTCATTTTTGTTGAACAATTCCTTCTCTGTTTTATTTTTCCTTCTGACACTTTACTAAAATTGTAAAAAAGAAACCAACTGCACTTTTATACTTCTGTGGGAAATTCACTCAGTGAACTACAGGAGTTCATTGCTTATAAATTCCAACTTTTTCCAACAATAGAATATAATTCAGCCAATTTATCTGTCATTTTTTAACAAGGATCATCTTTCCTCCAACATCCAATAACATGGTCTTCCTTTCCTTCTGAGACATCACATAAATGGCTTCAACATTCATATTTGAATATTTTATTCAAGATGAGATATATATTTTCTAAAATGGTGGTGGTTTTCTCTAGTGCTTTCCTCTCTTCTTCTGAGTCTGTATCAGAATTGCATTTAATGTGAATATTTTTATCAATGATCCTTTAAGACAATGTAGTTTTTTTTTCCATGAAGCACCTGAAAATGCTTCCAGCTTCTATTCATTACCCAGTTTCAAACCCACTTTCACATTTACACACACACACTCACACACACACACACAGAGTTTTGATGAATTTCTTGTTTCTAGAGATAAAATACAAGTTTCATAAAAACCAAATTGGTAAGTTTTCTTATTGTCTATATCCCAATACCAAAACTTTAGTACAAAAATTAGCATATTATTAGTCATTAAATAAATGCATAAATTAAAAAAGAACAAGATTGAATTCCATTTCCTATCATTGTCAAACATTTGGGAGGCTTAGGAACACTAAAATTGTGGCCAATATAGATATAGAGAATTTTTTATTTCAAAAGTGTATGTGTACAACTCTCATTTAAAAATGTGATGCCATTTCTGGCAATTAAGCCAGTTGTTAAAAATAAATTGAGTTTCTATGCTGGAAAGACAAAATGTATCATTCTAAAAACTGACAAAACATCTGATAGAGAGGCAAAGAGAAAACAATCAATTCATTCAAAATATTTTAAAAATATTTTCAAGAGCATATAATTCATTTTTTAAGTTTATACTCCCTCATTGTTTGCAGAACTGACCTTAAATAGAAGATCCACTCCAAACCATCATTTGAAATGTTTTTGGTTTTTTTTTGGGGGGGGGGTGGTACTAGGGATTGAACTCGGGACCTTGTGCTTGCGAGGCAGGCAGCAGAACCACTGAGCTAAATCCCCAGCCCCTGAAATTCTATTTTTTAATATCCATAATTTCAGTCTTCTAATGAAATTCTAAAAAATACAGTAAGTGGGAAAGCTACAGATAATTAAACTATTCCGATTCTTTTTTAGAACCAAATATTGTGTATTTAATAACAATATTCTTACTTGTCTCCATTCACCGGATAAAGTACCAACAAAGCTAGATTCAAGCTGCTTACTTAGATGATTAAGTTTTATTATGACCAATAAGTCAATTAATTTATTTTTGTTTATTAATATTTATTGCATAAGCAACCTAATGAAGTTTATAAATATCCCTTTATGAATAGAATAAGGAAAAATAAAAAATATAGTGACATACTACACCAATAAAATTTTAATAACAACATAAAAATGATAGGAAAATGTAATATAAATCATTAATCAGGATATAATTATACCAATTAGAGAAGACTAGAATGTTCTTAAATCAGAGGTCACAAGAACACTTTAATATCAAGTGTACAAATTTAATGTGAAGTGAAAATTTAAAATTATCTGAGTCTTCAGTTAGTCTGGAAAAATATGGACACAAAACCCTTCTTTTTTCTCATTTAGCTAAATAAATCAAGGAAATGAAAGTATTTGAAACTAAAATAGCCTTAAAATGTAAATGTTCAGTGAATTTATCAATGACTAAAGGAAAGAACTTGCCTTCTCATTTAGATCTAGGGCAAGAAAAGAAACCCTTGCCTTCTTTTTAAAACTTATATACAGTGACCAACAGATTCTCAACACAAAGTTGTGACCAGGGTGGCATATTAAATTCATCTAAAATTGAATGCATCTGTGTGAAGATGTTCAAGATATTATTTAATTTAGCACTCGTAATTACTTTTTGAAGTTGAACAGCTTGTACTTATGTGATCTATTTTTTCTAATTTGAAAGATGCTGTAAGGATAAGGAAACTGAGCCAAGGACTTGAGTAAATTCAACTGATGAGAGGCAAAGCTGAAGTCAAGAGTGAAAGTTTGACTCGTAAATCTTCACTCACAACCACCACACTGCACTGTAAACCTAAGTGTGAATCTTTGGCTGTTATTGGTAGGGAAAAGTTTTAAAGTAAGTTTAGTAGATTAGCTTTAAAGTAGTTGTGAAAGCAAAATAGATAGCGTATCCCTTTAAAAACTTGCCTTAGCCCTTTGCTTTTGTTGTTTAAAGTGAAGGTTATATAGCTTCTCTGATCTGTAGCTCCACTATAGATAACATCCTAGCTCTGAAGAACAAAGTGGGAATCCTTGAACAAACCTGTGATATATGTGCCTTAACTGTCATGTGTTTAGGACTGTAATCAGTGACAGAAACCACCTGTGTCTAACCATTAAACAGGAATTGGAACTTTATTTACTTAACAAAGACCACTAGGGATGAGATAATGACTGACAAAAGTGTAAAAGGTGACAGATGAAGAACACAGGGCACGGAATCTGACCAGACCAGTTTCTGGCAGTCCCACCTTGCTAGGAGGTAAAGACCTTTGTTATTTTACCAGAATACATGTGTCTCCATGTATTTCTTTCCATGATTCCGGAACATTATCAGTTTCTGTGTGCTGAATGTTTCTATAAAAGAAACATGAAATAGGAGCTAGTTAGAAGGTGCTCATGTCAAAGACACATTCTAATAAAGAGAATGAAAAAGTGGTTTGACTTGTTCACCCAGTGAGTATATTAAGAAACACTTATTTCTTGAAATTCCTTCAACTTTTCTATTACTTTAGTGTTTCATAGTAAACAAAACCAGCAGATGATAGATTTTGTTTTTTTTAAATGTCATTTTAGTAGGGGGAAAAACTGGTTGCATTGTTCTCAATGGTTTCTCTAACTTTTCAGCATATGTTCAGTGTGCCATGGACCTCCAATATCAGCAATTTATTGTTAATCCTCTGTTGGTGTTTTATTCATGCTAATACTAATATTATGCTAATGCTGATAATATTAATATTAACATTCTGTTCCTATTTACAGGCATAATTTATTATTGCAGTGAAATTTAAGCAGTATTTTCTTAAACAAATGACTTTCAATTTTTTAAAAAAAACTTCTTTTGTATGAACAATAAAATGTCATATACAAATCATATTGTTCCCTTGCTGAGCTTTTAAACAGAATTTCTTTCTGCTATAGAATTAAAGTAAATAGGATAGATGAAACTTATAAGACATAGTAAGGATAATAAGCAAGTCAGCATTTATAAAATATAAGTATCATAAAATATGTCAAGTATAGACAACAAGTAACCAAATAGCAGGTGAGCTATAGTCAGAATTCATCAGATATGTTAAATGCAGATAGTAGGTTATTAACCTATAAAATATGTTATAGTTAGTAATCTATAAACATGTAAAAGGTAGAATGAATAAGTAGAACATATAATGAGACAAACAAGAAGTATGTATAAACAGGAAGGGATGGAAAGATCGAGTTATGATAATGGCAGCTCAAGGTTAAGAATTATTCCCCCTAGTCACACATTTTTAAAAATTTCTAATAGAGACAAAACTATTTCTAATAGTTTTGTCCACATATAAACTCTACTCTTGTTCCCAAAATAAAACCCATGGATGTTCAGCAAGTTAACCAGCAAGGAAAACTGTGCCAAACATCTGTGCCTCTGTTTTCCTCTGATAGGCACATGTTAGTCTTTGGCACTTTCCATGTGCAGACTCCCCTACTCTGACATCCACAATAGCTCCTGAAACCTTCCCTGCTGATGAGCAAGGAAGCCTGATGAGGCAGAGAACACAGTAAGAGGACACATGAGACTGTATGCTTCAGGGTTCTACCAGCTGGCACTCTGTCCTATACAGTATGTGTTAACCCACCCAGGTTTTCTATCATTTTATTTTTTCAATCTTTTGTATAATTTTCATTCTTTTCCTTGCTATAAAACAGTGAGAGGCTACTAAGACAGTATAAAAGTTGATGTGTTAGGCAGAGTTTTCCAGAAAAAAAAAAAAAAACAGAATAGGCATATAATATATATACAAATATATATACGGAATTGGTTCACAAGAACATTATCATGGAGCTGTGAAGTTCCTCATTCTACTATTGATAAACTGGAGCCCCAGGAACACTGGTGGTATAATTTAGTCCAAGTTCAAATACCTGAAAACTAGGGAAGCTGATAATGTAATTCTTACTCCATGGACAGGAGACAATGTTATAAGAGATCTTGGCTCTAGTAATGAGGCAAGAAAATTAAAAGGAAGGGGGCCAAATTTCTCCTTTCTACATATTTTGTTCTACAGAGGCCCTCAACAGGTTGGATGGTGCCAGTTTCATTGTGATGGGAAATCTACTATATTGGTCCATTAATTCAAATGCTAATCAAATCCAGAAAGACACCCCCCAAGATAGATGCTTTAACTGGTCACCCTGCGACCCACACAAATTGACAATTAAAATCAACCATCATAGTAAGAGAATAATGCCATTTGAAAATACAAAATTCCTTATCTAATCATCCAAATGATGAAACTGGCAATGAGCTGCTACTATAAATTGAAGAAAGGAGATAAAATTAATAACATAAATTCTCTCAATTGTATAAGTTTTAGGGATGAAAGGAAAATGGAAGAGAATACTAAGAAGGCAAGAAATTATGAAAAGTCAAAAGCATCATTATGTTTTAGAGTTTTATTTCTTTCTTGAAAGTTTCAAAAGATCTTAACTTGCCTTTTCAATTGTTTCAATAAAAACTTTGAACACATTTCCTAAACTAGCAACAAAAATTTTCTTAGATTTTTTAAATAAATGAGCATTCATTTGAAGCTAAGTTCTGTTGAATCAATGCTATTCTTCAGTGCATAGACCCAGGAATCAAATTGAAAACACAGTGTATTTAGTATATTCATGTTAAATCATCCAACCAAATGTCTATCATCTAATATCAATTTTAATTTTATAGGGAAATTTTATTCCTTCTCATACTTGAACCTACTTCCAAATCTGTTATATTAATTCACTAGTTGCATCAAGAATCTTTGATTTTGAATTTTTAAGGGATAAACTTAATTAACATTTAAACATTCTTGGTAGTTACTTGCTTTCACTAACTTTTACATCTACTGCAGGGGACTGTGAACAGCTAGAAATGATTCTGTACATTCTACCCTTGAAGACAGCTTGGGAAACACATACAGAGAAATATACAGCATGGTAAGAAAGAACACATGAAGTGGACATTTCAAAGAGTATTCTAAGCAAGGAAAAATCAAACCAACTAAATGTTAAATATCTAAACACATATCTGGCCTTGTAGATATCCAGTCCCTGAAAATAGGCAATGTCCTCTCCATGCAAGCCAAGAGCTAATGTAATGTAGTCCCTTCTAACTCTCCTCTTATATTTTATTAGCAACTTTACTCCTACCATCAGATTCAGGTTAGACAGATAAAAGAAGAAAAGAGTCCCAGCACAAACTGAAGACTAAAGATTTTTTTAACAAGAGGGCATTTGGCCAAAAAAAAAAGAAAGAAAGAAAGAAAAAATAAAGACTCTGGTGGAAGAATTATACTATGAGAAAAAAAATCTCAGAAATAATAGGTGGGTAAAGAAAGATATAGAAGAGTCAAGAGAAAATTTAGAGTAAATTGAAATGTCCCTTAATGAAATTCCCATATTGACATCTCCTTAAGCAATTTCTACATGTGCGTACATTTCTTTAAAAAGATTTTTCATGTTTGTAGGTTTTCATTTTGGAACTGACATCACACATTACTTCAGCAGTACCCCAGTCATACAATTAAACAGTTAAAATTAGCACTCTCCTTCACTTCAGGTTCTAAGGATAGCTATTCTTTCCTTTTTATATTTAGCCTCTATTTACTATCCCTCTATAATTGTTGGATGCAATCATATCTCCTCAGAGTATTTTAAAATGTATTTTTTCAGACATAAATGTATTCAATCTTTTAATCCTTCCTTACAAAAATAGTTGTTCTGATTTCTGAATAAATTTTACAGTCATTTTCAGCATCATTCACCAATTTGAAGCTCTTTAATTACACTCACAATATTTAAAACCAAATATAGCATTGCTTATGAAGATTTGTAAAACAGATGCATGATTTTCCTTGATTCAGAACAAAGTTCACTGAGAAATAACTTGATTTTTTTTTGTAAGATTTTGCCTTTCCAAACTTCTAAGCTGTGGTCCTAAAGACACAAACAATCCAAAAAAAAATAGGACAACTTTGTTCTGCTCCTCTGTGTTCCATCACAGTAGGGGTAGAGGTGAGTGAGTCACTGCACTCATATAGCCTAGTAACCTCAACTTCATTGCTCATCTGCAGGATTGTATAATACCCACACTTATATTACAGTATACTCAGTTATACTGAGCGTATTCACTGTGGCCCTTCTATATTACGAAAACTGCAAAACATTCCATGGTGCTGTGATTTGCTTCTAGAAGTTTCTTCTTCAATATTGAGTACATCCTAGTCTATATAACACCAGCCTTCTAGGTTCAAATGAACCATTCAAGGGATAATTTTCTAAAACAGGAATGAGAAAACATAGTCATCTGAAGCATTATACTGTTCATTTCTATACAAATTCTTGGATTCTCATATAGAGAAAAAGGTTATAACTGAAGTCAAATTCTTTCAGTCTACATCCATTTGATGTCAAAGTTCAGCTTTCTCCCTAAACCAGTCTCTAGAACAACTTATAATCACTTATAACCAGTGGTTGATGCTCACTGAATCTACTTTTAAGTGCATAGAATCATGTTAAATGGATATTCTATTTTAATGGCCAAAAGGTGGGACCAAAATACTGTATTTCAACAAGTTCCCAAGTGAGGCCATTGCTGCTGGTCTGAAGACTGCATTCTGAATAACAGTTGCTAAAGATCTGTACACAGTGTACCACCACTCCCAGTGCAGAGGAGTTGACCCCCCATCGAAATGAGAAGACATGAAAACAAGACTCAAAACCACACTTCCAGATCACCTGCAGCAACCACAAAGGGAAATGAGATGGAACACTCTGATACTTAAAACCTGGACTCCCTGAACTGACAACAAAAGAGGACCTGGAAAAAATGAAATCAGAAATAATTTCACAGATAACACAAGAGATTGTGCCCATAGTGCAAGTCATGATTAATAAATCTAGAGAGAAGCTGAGGAACATGATGGAATCCCAACATGGGAAACAAATGGAATCCATAAAACAGATGCAAACAGATTTCCAGGAGATTAAAAACTCCACTGAAAGTCTATGCAGAAGAATGAGCCAATGTGAGGACAGAGTTTCAGATATAGAAGATAAGATTGCCATTAGTGACCAAGAAAAGAAAAATTGCTTAGAAATTGTAAGGGTCTACAAGCTATCAATCCAACAGCTGAGAGACGTTACAAAGAAGAATAACATAAGACTGATAGGAGTCAATAAAGAAACAGGAGAGAGTGCAGATGACATAAAAAAAACTGTTCCCAGAAATGATGGCAGAAAACTTCCCAAGCAAGGCAAAAGAACTTGACATACAGACGAGTGAGGCATATAGGACTCCAACTACGCTTGATCAAAAAAAAATCTACACATAGGCATATAATTGTTAAGATTCCAGAAAGCCAACAGAAGAACAAAGTTCTCCAAGCAGTTAGAGAAAAGAAACAAATCACATACAAAGGAAAGACCATCAGAATCACAGCAGACTTCTCAACACAAAACCTCAAGGCAAGAAGACCTTGGAGTAACATATTTCAAGCCCTAAAAGAAAACAGCCTCCAACCCAGATTGATGTACCCTGCAAAACTATCTTTCAAAATTTATGGAGAAATAAGATATTTTCATGACAAAGAGCACCTTGCGAACTTCATAAATACCAAAGCAGCATTAGAAAAAAATTTTAGAGAAAATCCTAGGAAAAGACAACCAGGATCACAACCTCAGGAAGCCCAGCAGAATGAATCTGTTGGGGATGAAAAGAAATTAAATGCAAAGGGGGAGAATCCAACAAAAAGAAAATGTCATGACAATGATAATTCAATATGTATGAGTTATAACCAAAAATGTTAATGGTCTCAATTCACCATTCAAAAGAAATAGGCTGGCAGAATGGGTCACAAAGCAAGATTTAACAATATACTACATACAAGAAACACACTTAATTCAAAAAAACTCATACACTGAAAGTTAAAGGGTAGAAAATAATACTCCATGTGACAGGAACCTGATAAAAAGTAGGACTAGCTATCCTCTTTGAAGATCAAGTGGATTTCAAAACAACACTGATTAAGAGAGACAAAGAAGGGAACAAACCAAGAGAAAGAGATGACAATCATAAATATCTATGCACCAAATGCTAGTGCATCCAACTATATAAAATAAATACTAACGGACATGAAAAGCCATATATGCACTAACACAATAGTAGTGGGGGACTTCAATACTCCACTATCACAAATAGATAGATCAATGACACAAAAAATAAGTAATGAAATACTAGAACTCAATCAAACACTGGAACAAATGAACTTAACAGATGTTTACAGAGTGTTCCACACCACAAAATCAGAATACACATTTTCAGCCATGCACAGGTCATTCCACAAAATAGATCACATACTTGCTGATAGAAGATGCTTAAGTAAGTGCAAAGAAACTGAAGTTATCACCATATATTATCAGACCATAGCGCAATGAAATTGGAGATCAATAACAAAAGAAACTGCAAAAGATTCATAAACATGGAAATTGAACAACACACTTCTGAATAACCAATGGGTCAAAGAGGAAATTAAAGAAATCAGGCAGTTCCTTCAATTAAATGACAATGACAATACAACATATCGGAATCTATGGGACACAATGAAAGCAGTCTTATGAGGGAAATTCATAGCAGTGAATACTCATGTTAGGAAAACAGAGTGAGCCCAATTAAACAAGCTGATGCTGAACCTCAAGCTTCTAAAAAAAGAAGAGCAGGACAAACCCAAAGCTCATACAAGGGAGGAAATTATAAAGAGCAGAGCAGAAATCAATTCAATGGAGACTAAGATAATGATACAAAAAAAATCAATGAAACCTAGAGTTGGTTCTTCAAAAGAATCAACAAAATTGACAAACCCTTAGCCAACCTTAACAGAAAAAGGAAAGAAAAGGCCCAAATCCATGCAATTAGGAATGAAAAGGGTGAAATGACAACAGACCAAGCAGAAGTCCAGAGGATTATCAATACCTACTTCCAGAACCTATACACCAATAAGATGGAAAACACAGAAGAAATGGACAGATTCCTAGATACATATGAATTACCAAAGTTGATGAAGACTTAAAAATTCTAAACAACCCAATATCAATCAATGAAATTGAAAGCATAATTAAACAGTTACCAACTAAGTAAAGCCCAGGTCCTGATGGCTTCACTGCTGAATTCTACAAGACATTTAGAGAGGAACTACTGCTACTACTTTTTAAACTCTTTAATGAAATTGAAAGGAAAGCAATACTCCCAAATTCATTCCTGGAAGCAAGCATCACCTTGATCCCCAAAGCAGAGAAAGACCCAACTGAAAAGGAGAACTATAGGCCAATCTCACTAATGAACATAGATGCAAAAATCCTTAATAAGATACTGGCAAATAGAATGCAGAAGATCATCAAGAAGATCATACATCCTGACCAAATGAGATTCATCCTAGGGTTGCAGGGATGGTTCAAAATATACAAATCAATCAATGTAGTACACTCTATCAATAGAGCCAAGGACAAAAACCATATGATCATCTCCATAGATGCAGAAAAAGCATTTGACAAACTCCAAAACGCATTTGTGATTAAAAGCCCTATGAATAATTGGAATAGAAGATCTCTACCTCAATCTGATTAAAGTCATCTATGAAAAACCAACAGCCAATAAATGGTCAAAAACTGAAAGCCTTCTGACTAAAATTGGGGACAAGACAAGGATGTCCACTATCCCCATTCTTGTTTAGTATAGTGTTGGAAACATGAGAAGTGGCAATTCGACAAGAGAAAGAAATAAAAGGAGGGCCGGGGATTTAGCTCAGTGGTTTTGCCACCTGCTGCACAAGCACAAGGACCCGAGCTCGATCGATGGTACCAAAAAAAAAAAAAAAAAAAAGAAATAAAAGGAATAAAGATAGGAAACAAAGAAGACAAATTGTCATTATTTGCAGATGACATGATACTCTATATAGAAGACCCCAAGAACTCCACCAAAAGCCTTCTAGACTTAATAACCACATTCAGTAAAGTAGCTGAATACAAGGTCAACACAAAAATCAATAGCTTTTCTCTACATGAACAACAGATTCACTGAGACAGAAATAGGGCAAACAATTCTTTTCACTATAGCATCCAAAAAACTGAAATAGCTAGGAATTAATCTAACAAAAGAAATGAAATATACCTACTCTGAAAACTATAGCACTCTGAAAAGAGAGATTGAAGATGATATCAGAAAATAGAAAGACATCTCTTGCTCCTGGGTAGGAAGGATCAATATAATGAAGATGACCACACTTCCAAAACTGCTATATAGATTCAATGCAATCCCAATTGAAATCCCAGCAGCACACTTCTCAAACCTTGAGAAAACAATCCAAAAATTTGTTTGGAACAAGAAGAGATCCAGAATAACAAAAGCAATTCTAGGCAACAGGGTCATGGCAGGGGGAATCACAACCCCCAACTTGAAACTATGCTACAAAGCTACTGTGATAAAAACAGTATGGTACTGGCAAAGAAACAGACCTAGGACCAGTGGAACAGATTAGAAGTTGCAGAAACAACTCCAGGCACACTCAGCCACTTCATCTTTGACAAAGGAGCCAAACACCCTCACTGGAGGAAAGATAGCCTCTTTAATAAATGGTGCTGGAAAAATTGGATTTCAACTTGCCAAAGATTAAAACTAGACCTATATCTCTCACCATGCACTCAACTAAAATAGAAATGGATTAAAGATCTAAATATTAAAATAGAAACTCTGAACCAGTTGGAACAGAGGTTAGGTAGAACTCTTGAAGACATTGGTTTAGGAAAAGATTTTATGAACAAAACCTCAGTTGCCCGTGAACTAGCACAAACAATCAACAAGTGGGATCTGTTCTTATTATAAAGCTTATGGACAGCAAGAGAAACCACCAGCAGTGTGAAGAGACAAAACACAATGTGGAGAAATATTTTCACCAGCTGTGTCTCAGACAAAGGTCTATCATCTAGAATCTATAAAGAACTTAAAAAAATCAGACCTCCCAAATTTAAAGACCCAATCTGAAAATGGGCATCTGAAATGAACAGACATTTCTCAGACAAAGAAATAGAAATGGCAAATAAACATCAGGAAAAAATGTTCAATATCACTTGTATTTGAGAGATGCAAATGAAAACAATACTACATTCCACCTCACCTCAGAAAGAATGGCTGCTATCAAGAAATCATCCAATAACAAATGCTGATGGGGCCGTGTGGAAAGAGAAACACTGCTTCATTGCTGGTAGGAGTATAGACTGGTACAACCACTGTGGAAATCAGTATGGAGATACCTCAAAGAACTAGGACTGGAAGTCCCATTTGACCCAGTTATTCCCCTGCTGGGTATCTTCCCCAAAGAATTAAAAGAATCATGCCACAGTGATATATGTACACCCATGTTCATAGCAGCACAGTTTGTAATAGCTAAAACGTGGAAGCAGCCCAATTGCCCATCAACTGCAGACTGGATAAAGAAAACGTGTTTTTTTTTATGAAATGGAGTACTATTCTGTCATAAAAAATGAGAAATTAGAGACATTTATAGCTAAATGTATGCACATTGAGGTGATACTCTTAAGTGAAATAAATAGGACTCTAATGTGAGATACTGAAAGTGTAAATAAGGACTAAAAGGTATAAAAGATAATGTGAAATAGGAAGAAAAGGGACAAAGGAAAAGCAAAGTGGGAGTGGTAGTAGAAAGGAAAGAAGGGAACGGAATTAATATGAGAAAATGAAAAAATGGAAACCAAGTCTTTCTAAATAGGGAAGGATGGAGGGGTTGAAGGGAGGGTAGGGTAATGGGGAAAATTATGAAACAAGAGAGATTATGTAAAGGTGCAAATTTCCAATGATGAATGTCATTATATTGTATACCTAAAATGTACCAATAATATAAATTTTTTTAAAATTAAAGATATGTATACAACTTTAGTTCTTTCAAAAGCTGTGAAAGCTCAAGAAACAGAAAGCAGAGATTAAATTTCTGATGTTACTGAGTTACCTTTAGAAAAGTGTGAAGATGAAGGTTGATGTTGAACTTTTAGCAAAGGATCTAGAATTAGTGAAAGCCATGAGCAACACTTGAGACCTGATGGAATTCATGAGAGATTATAGACTGGATCTTTATCACAGGAGAATCACTACTGAGGACACGTTGTCAAATTCACTAGAAACAGATATGCTACTACCTGCAGCAGTCATTTAGGAAGCTTCTCAGAATTCTATGTGGGAAACCACCAGAGCTTGATCACAAGGAAGAGGGACTTAGGTTACTGGGGTGAGGGGATAATTTCTCAGAAATACTGACTTTGATATTGTATGTTGCCATTGAGAATAAGATTACTATTTCTATGCTTCTCCGAGTAAATAATGTTTCTATTACAGGGATTAATATAAGGAAATGAGAGTTTTCTGGCAAATGCTTGATGGGATTATAAGCCAAAAATTTTAATGAAGTGTGAAGTATTCAAGCCAATATTAAAGAATCGCAAAAAGACCTCAGCGTTCAGCTTCTTCATTAGAAAGTACAATCACTGAACAATTGTGACATCAAACACTAATCGAATTACACTTAGTTGATATGCCTCAGTCATGTCTCAGTTTTATCACTGTTCAGTTACTGAGCTGCTTTTCTAACCTGAAATTCCAAATTCCACTTCTGACCTTATTTTGAGGACCAATTCATTAACTTGTACCTGTTGCCCACTCTTCCCTGACTCTAAAACTATCTAGGAATCATCAACAGATTGCATTGCTGGCAAACCGTGACTCTATTGCTAAATTAGCAATATAAATCTTATTTAAAGTATCCCTGAATTCTGAGCCCATGGGAAACCTACTTGTCAACTCTGCCCTAAAGAATTATTGTTGGTGTATCATTACCTTTTCTAGTTTGCCAGTTAGTCATCCATTTTAGAAATGCTATACTAATGCCAGTATGTTGGGATTTATGTACAAGCATTTCTAAGATGCTTTATCAAAAGCATTGTTAAAATCAAGATAAATTATGCCTTTTCACAAATTAACTTAGTTACTTTATCAAAAAATTCAGATTAGTCTGACATGATTTATCTTTAGAGAATTCAGGCTAACACCTGCTCAATAACTCATATTTTCAGCAGAGTAGCTCAGTTTTGAAAAAAGTTCCAAATAATTGACCAATGAGCTTCTCTCCATTTAGAGCCTTAAAAAAAACACAGCAAACACAATTAAATATATGGGAGAATATGCCCTTCTAATTATTCTATAATTATCATTTTCAGCAACCTTAGGTGATGGTACTACATGTCAGCTACTTTGAACAATTTAAAAATTGTTTATTGTTTCAGTGAGATGTTAATATAAGAGGAGGACATTTGTTTTTCTATGTCTGTGAGTCAGTCATAACACTAAAACCACTGGGCAATTTTGTAAAACGTCTTCTATACTTGGGTCTTAAATTTGTGGATACAGAGGACAGATTTAAAATTATTTATAAGTAAATTTATGAGCCAATTTGCATGTGTTTCTGAGGGAATGAGATGATGGGTGGGTTGTGAATTAACATTGGAGCACTTTTGGCTACAAGTGATAGAAACCTACTGCCATTTTGTAAGGAGTTTCTCGACTAAAATGCTAAGATATAGAGAGAATATGACAACCTCATAGATGATGAGAATCACTACACCCAGTAGAACCAGTACAAACACTTCTAGGATTTTCTTTTGCTTGAAAGTCAGTTGTATTCTTTTGTTCAGGCTTCTTCCACATAGATGGAGACATGGTTATTTTTACCTCTCAGACTTACTGACAGCTCATTCCAACTGAGTCAGAAATTGTTATTATTTCTAGGTTTTGAAAATCATGAAGGTCTTTATAGGTCTAGTTTTTGCTATTGCTGTTTTTGTAAAGCTGGAGATTAAAACCAGAGCCTCACACTTGCTAGACAAGCACTATACCACTGAGCTATATTGAGTCTAGTGTGAATCAACTCTTGGCCAAATTGTGGTTAAAAGAAAGAATACACAGAAAACTTAGTAAACGAGAATGTTTATACAAGTTCTCTCCTTATCAAAAGCTTAACCACAGAGTAATTTTCAATTATAAAATGCTTCACCAGCTCCTCACATTTCACCCAAACAAGTCATCAGTAAAAGAAGCTACAAATAATTTCTACTGTCCATAGCAAGAATAGACATGCTTGAACTTATTCATGATAAAAGTAGAATTTTATAAACACACTAAAATGTTTTCTTTCCCAAGCTTTAGGTAGTATTTAGAACAAATTTTCAGTTTAAGACAACAGAAAAACATATTTTCCCCTTCCTATCCCTCCCTAAAACTCATTGAAATGTGAAAATAAATTTTCAATAAAGGAGTTCAGAAAGTCAAAGTCAGCATCATCAGTGTTAAAGCTCTATCACCAGTGTCTGAGAGCTAGCAAGTAGATGAGAGTTTTGACCACTGAAAAAGCCACAGACCTTGAGGGGCTGCCAGTGAGTTCAGGGCAGTTCTCCCAGTGATGGTAGGCTCTGGTTTGGAACAGTATGGCAGAGGGTGAGATTGAAAATGAAAGTTTACAACAGGAGGACCCTTTCCAATTCCCCAGTGGAGACTGTAAGCAACAGGGTTTAACTATAAGTAAATATATGAGGTTTCATCTTTAGGAAACTGAAAACACAAACAGGGAAGGCCTAGGCTTTCTTATCAGGCAGGTGGTATAACAAGAAAAAAATCTACCTGATGCTTACATTTTAGAAGCCACAGCCTGGTAATACCAACAGTCCAGGTAATCAAGCTAATTATGAATTATACACAAGGAGACTGTGATGGTTGAGCTTGTCAAATCAAAGTGAGAGGACTCCAGGAGAGCTGACTGGATCATGAGGGCACTATACTCACCAGGAGAATAATCCACTAGTGTTCACAACTAAGTTTGAAGTTAGGGGAGGAAGTTCAGCAGAGAAGGTGGATCACTGGGACAGTGCCTTTGGAGGGACAACTGTCAGTGGCACTGCACCCCTGGGCTTTCTTTGCTCCACCATTATGTTTCTGCCTTGGAGCCAGCTATTCAGGGACTAATAATCATAATACTGATTATGCCCAAAGCAGGCTGTACGCAGTGCTGGCTGTAAAGAAGTAACCTCACAATTGGCTTGCTTTCAGAAGTGAGTCTTGTTGAAGCCTACGTGCTGAGATCAGAGTAACTCGCAACCAAATTTCATTCCCACAACTAAAACCCTCTGACTAGAAGGACAAAGTTCTAATTACAACCATATATTTTGTCTATTCTGTTTCTAATTCAAGAATGCTTTATCTTGTTCTTGATGAATCTTGTTTATATTAATTTCCATAGAAATGCCATGACTGCACCTCCTCACACATAGTTCTGCCCTTACATGAAACTTGATATTATGCCAACTGATTGCCAATGAAAATCAGCGGCTTAGACTGGCCAGCACCTTTGTTGGTTACACAGACAATGATTGTCCTGGCACCCTGCTTTCTTTCTTAGTTCTGTCTTTTAGTTTTATTTCTTAGCCTGCATCATATACTGGGCAGGAGACTGGAAACTAACTGCAGGGGTCTACAATAGGGACTAAAACTATTAAAAACATAAGCCAAATATACTGCTCCTCTTTTATGTTAGAATTGTCTAATATTTTCTTCCAGCAACAGGAAAGCTGACTGATGCCGAGTTACTGCAAAAAGCCTTAGAAGAAATGTATATGGGTTAAGCACGATTTAATTCTTCAAAATTTATGAACAACTACAGATGACCATTTAGAGGACAAAAGCCATGAAGCAGAAATAACTAGATAAGTATTTATTTTTAAATTTTTCTAAGTAAGTAGAGATAATTCAGGAAAGAGAAGAGTTTAAATAAAACTTTAATCAGCACACTCAAGAGGTATGAGATATTCAATTCATAAAAAACACATATAATTACAAGGAATAAGTAAAGAATAGAAATAAGTATTAAAATAGTTAAAAATGTGCCTATGAAATAAAATAGCATTAACTTTACAAAAACCTACTGCAATTTAAAACTCAAAGATATGAAAAACATAAACTACTTATTATGCATAGTCAAAAATCATGTAAAAACTACTTGTTGGTTTCATACATTCACACTCAACCCATCAGCATAACATGAAGATTTAACTTTTAAATTTACAGGATGCAAGCATTAATGTCCTTGACAATGTAAAAAGTGACAGTAAGTAAAATTATACCTGACAAAAAGATGAATAGGAAATACTGTGAGAAAAATAGTAAAAATCAGCACCTTCTATAAAATGACATCATTTGTCAGTTGAAATGATGGCAACTAGAAATATAGTTATTTATAGAAAAGTAAACTAGAAAATAGTTAAAATAATAATTTATCAAGTACATCAAGATGAAACTTTTAGAGCAAGAAAGTAGGAGGCCAAATGTTGGTATTTTCAAACAAGAAGTTATTAAGGTACCAGTGTCTAATATGATTAAGTTCACAAATGGTGGCATAAATATATTATCTAGAGTTATGAAGGCAGCAACCAAAAAGCAGAAAACATAAATGGTAAAATATTGTTGCCTCAGGGGAAGGGGAATGAAATCAAGAACCATAAAGCAAGATACTGGTTCTTTTTATCAAAAACTATTCATGCTTTACTTGGGGATATTTTGATATGTGTCCATATTATTTTGATTTAAAGTAATTACACGTAAATATTACCTATGTATGTTTACAGACGAGTTCAGTCAATTTTATGGAACTTCACCTTTAAATGCATTTACATGTTCAGTTCCATAACAAATTTACTTAGGATTTGAAGTAAGAAAGAGATACTTGAATCAAGCTTTAAGACTTCAATGAGAAAACAAAAATCAATGTCCAAAATCCAGGGAGAAAACCATATGTCATAATTTCCTAAAATAGAGCAGGAAGGTTTGTGAATTCTGGATCTCTAGAAACACTCAGAAATATGCAATTATACATAATTTTAAAATATTTCAAAAGGGATTGCTTTATCAGCTTCAATATTGGATAACTATGAGGTTGACTGTTGAGAAAGCAATTCCCAGGTAAAGACGGAGCTGGGCAAAGGTCTATGACCTAAATACAAAACTATAGTTAATCGAACATTATTCTGGAGACATATAAGTAAGTGAAGCCACCCTAAGTCAAACCCCTTATATTCATCAGTACAATACTCCATCTCACTTTTGGTATCAAAATGCTTCCTTCTTTTGACCAACCTCACTTCCACCCCCACCCTATTCACATGTCCAAGCACGTGTTGGAAATCAATCTGTTGGAAAGAAGGTCTTTTATGATGGTATTATTGTGTCCTATGCAGAAGGACAACCAGTGGAATCGCACTCCAGCCTCTCTTTGCTGATTCTTCCCCTGGGTAACTTATTAGCAGTGTTAGTCGGATTTCCATCATTGTAAAATAAGAAAAATCTCTTTCAAAAGAAAATTTCAAACAAAATCAATAAAATTGTATTTTTTCTTTTCCTATTTATTGAAAATATTAAGTTGAATAATTGCATAGTGGGGCATGAAAAGGTAGCAGTCACTTCTCTCCAACTCCTTTTCAGTATTCTTTTCCCAAAGGTTCTCAAGGCCACTTTGCTGCATTTTTGTTTCTAGGCCATCCCTATTCAGAGCCCCTCCATTACTAACATTTTTATTCCAGCCTTAGCTCCGCCTCAGAAAATTGGTAGTACGCTGGGGTTTTTTGTTTTTGTTCTTGTTTTCCCCTCCTGGCTGATGATCCTCATTAGTACACTTACTGATAGTATGTATTTTAAATGGCCAAATAAAACCAACATAATAAGCACTAAATGCACTCCTTTAATCATGCAAATCAAGAAATGGAATTTTAGAGTCCTTGGAAAAGAGAGATTTATAGACAAAGAACTTTGGGGTACCCTTCAAATTACACCAAAAGAGGCAGTTGCTTGGGATTTTTATTTATCTCCTCATCCCTGCCCTGGTGATAGGCATCCAGCTAGGAAGTGAAGAGTACCATAAGTGCCTATTTCACAAATTTTAAATCCCCTTTATACCAAGTAAAGAAGCCTTTTATTAATAGAATGTTCAGCAACTTCCAGTATCTAATTAGATCTAATTTAATCTCTTTCCACTACTCTATATAGTGTCAAGTCTCTGGTAAAGAGCAAGTCTGGTTTAATGAAGCTGCTATAGGGGAAAAAAGGGATGTGAAGTTTCAAAAGCAATAAAGCTTTCAGCTGGTACTTATTTCTCCATGGACACCTCAAGGAACTTTTGAATTGAAGTCTTTTAGGAAAAAAAAAATTCAGAACTCTGACCTTGTGAATATACTACTTGCTTTTGATAAAAAGAGAAAGGAATATTCTATTACTGTGCTCTCATCCTCCACTTATATTCTTTCTGGTGAGAAAGTGAACAGGGAGGAAACAGGAGGGAGCATGAAAAAGCCATCCATGGAACAAAGCGAAAGTGTGGCTTAGATCAGTTCACAGGAATGGGAGAAGCTGTCAGAATGACTGTTTCTGACACTCTGTGGCCAGAAGAGAGGAAAGAATGCTGACAAGAAGGGAGGGCGGCGAAGCTGCAGCAGCACAAGCAGCTTTGTCCCTTCTTCTCCTAATGCCCTGACCTTGTGCGGGATGAAGCCTATGGATGCAGGCTGCCTACAAATGAGAGTACGGTGGAGTGGCACTGCACACTCCCAACACTTCAGCCTGAAAAGGAAGGAAGTAACTCAGCTCTGATGAATATGTGTCTGAATTTAGCTTGCTTGACACACAAATCAATTAAGGCAGGTTTAGTGACTCCAGGGACATTTTAGATTTCTACTGCATAATCAGAAAACATTAATAGTATTTTGGGAAAAAAATGTTATGGAGTAAATGTATGCAGAGGGAGTCTATTTTTAATTGATGTAAATTAATGAAATGGTAGACTTGAGGGAATATTTTTAACACAGGTGATAGTCTTTTTGCATTACAATAATAAAGCTTTAATTTTTCAAATAATATTCGATATTATAAGAGCACTCTTTTTAAAACTAATCATTTGCAAAATATTTTACATATCTGGGAACAAAGAAGGAATAAGAGAATCGATATATAGATATAGAAACACAGAAATATAAGCAATGCTTCTGAATTTATGATTGAGTTAAAATGCGGGCTTAGAGTTTATTTTAATATCTGAAATTAGAGCACATCAACAAATGTTTGTTTAAAAAGAAGAATAGGGTTACATTTGTAATCCCAGCACTTTGAGGCAAAAGGATGGCAAGTCCAAACCCAGTCTGGGTAAGTCCATGGCTTAGCAAAAGCCTGTCTCAAAATTTTAAAAAAATTAAAAGGTTGGAGATGGAGCTCAGTGTGAAGGACCTGGGTTCAATCCTCAGAGCTGCAAAAATAAAAAATTAAAATAAATAAAAACAAGAATATTTACTCCTTTTTAAATACATTCTGTGGACAAAAGTGAACAAAATAATCAGATAAGAGAAATACAGGGAAGGAGACATCAGGAATTAGAAGAGATCAAAAGATATGAAATGTTAACCTAGAAAAGTAGATTTTTAAAATAAATTTTATTTCATTTTATCCCATTCACCCCCTCAAGCCCCCTCCCCTCCCTATGTACAGAAGCTTGATAGAAAAGTAGATTTTTAAAATGATCTAGAAACATGAATTATCAAGCAGCATCCTGTACTGCTTGGATCCCATATGAAGATTACCCAACATATTTGTTTTTCTCTTTTGCCAGCCACCATCAGCCACGTGAATGCTGCTGAAGAGTGGACATGGCTGTGATTATACCTATCATATATGATACAACAATGTGTCTGTGGGAGAATGGAAGGGAGCGATTGCACTCCTCATCCATGGGATTTATGCTCAGCAAAAAGAAAGAACATGAAAGGCTTAAAGTTTACAAAAGAGCAGTGAAAATCTTGCTGAATCAATGATTTAGAGATCCTGATGCGATCAAAAGATTGTCAAAGTCCAAATAGTAAAGGGAGTTAGTTGAAAACTTGGGAAGTGGAGATCAGAATGAGAGGAGTAAAATTTAGACTGTAGAGGAATTACAGTTTTTGGTAATGGCAAGATCCACAATATGACACTGGGAATGCAAGACTAAATAAAACCAAACAAAGGCAAAAAAGAAGCCTTGAAAAAAGTGGGAAATCAGGTTTTTGGAAAGTTCTTCAACATGTATTTCAAAGTCACTCAGACCTAAGGCCAAGTTATGTTACAGAGAATGACAATTATCCAGGCATGAAAAGTATGAGAAGGAATGACTCTGAGATCAGTATATGGTGCTAAAATTAGGCTAATGGATGATAATGTAAGACCGAGGGCCTTACCAAACGCTCCAAGGAGCTGACTGCCGCTAAGAACACCCGGGAAGGAACACACTGGACAAGTTGGAAAGTAAAACAGACCTTTATTAGTCTGGCCAGACAGCACTCCCAAAGCAAAATAGCTTAGAGAGGCAACTGGCTCAGAGTCCAAGGCTGTTCTTATAGGGGGTTGAGGGGGAAGTTAACATACAGAATTAAAGAAAAGGGGACAAAGGTTAGTGGTCGACTGTCACGTATTGATGGTCAGCAGACATTTGCAGCTTGTTTTATAGATTGTGGTGTCCGGAACATCAGTTCCAGGCAAACAAGGAGTTGAGTAGTATACTTTGGGACTTTAGGTCTGTTACGGATTTTTATCTAGTGTCCCAAAACTAACAAGCATCTTTATCCATTAACTCACATTTAATCACAATGGGGCTGGAGAAAAGGAACAAAGGTTATGCAGTCCCACAATAAGATTTGATGATAAGAAACAATGCTGGGAGTTTGAAGGAGGGGAGAGAGAAAGGCAATATGGCACCTAGTCTACCTTTAATACTAGATGGAAGGGGAAATGAACTAGGAAAAGTCATCCGTTGGGAGGCTGCAGAGAAAGGAGTCCTTGGACGGTGTACAGTGCCAATTTACAGTTTACAAAAATTATTTCATGCTATAAGCTTTATTTTGCCTAAAAGGCCAGTGAGGTCACACAAGAATTGCTATCCCTGGAGTAAGCAATCTCAACTCAACAATTTCTCAGTATGCATGTACCACAGTGTTAGAGATTCTTCCAAAAGGCTTAGGAAACTACCCAGTATTAAGTGCTGACTGCCAGAGAAAAATCTTTGTTTTGGGGAGGATACACCCAGTGTCTCAGTCTAAAAGAGTGACCTCCTGGGAGCAACATAAACCTTATCATGCAGTGCTGAATTGCTACAGATAATTCTCAAAGAATACCAGCGGAACACATCTTCACTAATAAAAGTCAGACATAAAATTTCAAAAGTGCCTCACTGAGAGCTTATTAAAAGTAAGCAAGAATAAAATTCTTTCAGATTTCTACAAGCATTGCAAAAAATAAATCAGCTTTCAGGAGCAGAGGTTTTAGTTGTATCTTTCACTTGACAGAGCACAATCAGGACTTCTCTACCATTTTTTTTTTAGCAACTGCAAATCCCATGATTTTATGTACTATTTATGTTTCTCGCAGATTTCTTCATGTGAGAAGAAAAAATCCAATGTATCCCTTCCGTTTCATGTACCTACTGATCAATTAAATGATCAGAAACATCATGAGTGACTGTTTGGAAATAAGCAATACTCATGATGGAAAGATTTAATAAAATGTAGATTTTTTTGAAAACATCATTCTTTTTTCCTGTAGCTTTTTCTCTTCCACAAGTGTATCTCCATGACAAAGACAAAATATATTTGCAACACTTAATAGTAAAGTAAGATTTCTGAGTATTAATAATCTTAAAAGTTAGTTTCCAACAGCTCTATGATAAATAATCCAACTTAGTTTTTCTTTTAAATTTCTATCATTTTCTGAATAATAAATAAGCAGATCTGATTTTAACTAGCTATGCAGTAACTAGATAAGTCTTATACATTTTTAAAACTCTAAAATTCTTTAATCAAGTTGCCATTATATATGGATTGATAGGGAAGTGATAGTAAGGACCTGTTTTTAAATTTCTACATAGGATGCTCCCTTGTTGAAGTTCAATTTTTTAAAATTTTCTACAATCACATTTTGGCATAATTTAAAGCATCTTATATCAGCTTTAGGGGAAAAATATTTAAACATCTCAACTTCTGAACTTGCAATTCCTTATTTAAAGTAATCATAATTATTTTCATCTTACTATATTTAAACCACCTATAAACTCAAAACTTTTATCTTATAGTTGGTAAAACTCATCTAATCTCAAATGTTGAGTTTACATTTTGCAAAGAAAACTGTTTTATCTCTGTAACTCTTCCATATTTCAAAGCATACATTTTCCCTTCAATGTGACTTACAATTCCTAATTTGTCAAAATAAAAACATTATTTTGCTCTGTCGTCTTAATGCCTTCATACACGTTTGGTTTCTTAGTACTTGTTTCTGTCAAATTAAAAAGTGTCTCAGTTTTGTTTAGTAATCTGTGAATCAATATGATCAAATTAAAGATGAAAACTCATTTAGAAACAACCAATTGACAAAGTGCTTTCAACATCTTATCTTCTGAAAATCACATCTGATCCCTACAGTTAAAGATACAGAAGTTGAAAGAGCAGCTTGAAGGTAAATTAGTGTGAGGAACTGCTTAATTTCTATTGATCCAATCTGATTGTCAGTTTCAGATCTCTAAACTGTTAGTATCTCAACTATTAAAGTTTTAATAATTTTAAGTAGCTAGTTTTCACAGAGGAAATATTGACATGATCAAAAAAATCTGTATCAATATAATTAAAACATAGCTATTTAGCAGTTTGTACCAATAAAGAATAAAAAAGAAATATAGCCAAGATATTTGTTTCAGTCCCAGAGAAACTACTATATTTATGATCTTTCTAGATGAAAACTGCTCATACTAAGTAGACTGACCCCAAGTTTGCTAATCAAAGTAAAATAAAAATATTTCCTTCACACATAGAGTTGTTGTGAAGATCAAATAAATAATGATCATAGAAAGCTTAGAAAATTGTGTAGTACCATGGTAGTATTCAGCTAAATCTTAGCTACCATTGCTATTACTGTTTTTATTAATATGTCCCACAGTCCTGGCTTGTGAGGTTCTATTATAATTTCTATCACCATTTGTTTTCCTCAGTGCTCCACGGTATTCCTTCTCCGTTTCAGTTCACAGATAATTCCATTTCCTTGTATCTGTTCAGTCTATTCCATAATCTAAAATGCCTTTCCTCACCCTGCCCACTGCCACTATGCTCATTTTTCTTGACCTCAGCTCCAACCAACCATATTAGTGTTTTACTGCTGCATAATGAACTACTACCACAAAACTTGGTGGCTTTAAAAACCAACAAACATTATCCCACAGCTTCTTTAGTTCAGAATTTGAACTTGGCTTACCTGAGTATTCTGCTTCAAGATCTCTCACAATTAGATATTGCTGGGGCTGTGTTCTCAGCTCACTAGATGGGAAATGTTCCACTTTCAGGTTGTTCGTGGAATTCAGTATTACATGAGCTGTTGATTTGAGACCCTAAATTCTTCAATGACTGTTGGCCAGATGCTGCCCTCTGTTCCTATATACCATGAGCATCTCCAACATGACATGTTTTTATAGATCCAATTGTGCAAGCTGAGAAGAAATAGACCAAAATTAGTCTTTTGTAAATTAATAATGGCAGTGATGTTTCATCAACTTTAACTTGTTAGAAGCAAGTCACTAGGACTATCTCACCTTCAAGGAGAAAATACGTGAATCCCAGGAGGTAACCACTGAGGGCCATCTTTTGAAGCTGCCTAACATCTTCTCACTTTCAAACAGTTTCTGACTACTCAGATGTTACAAGCTTTAGGAAAATTGCTAAGAAATTGGTGGTTAATCTGTTTTCTAATTTTGACTGGTGTTTTCCTCTTAGAATTTTGAAAGCATAAATGCTAGATTAGATTCAGAGTTTTTAATTTTTTTATAAAGTTGTATTTTTTAAAGAAGGAAAGGTTTTTCTCAGCTCAGTTTGTAGAGGTTTTAATCCATAGTTGAATGGGTCCAAGGCAGGGCAGCACAGCAAAAGGGCAGCAAAGAAGAAACAGTCTATGGCATGGCAGGCAGGAAGTAGCATCTATAAAATTGTGTTTTTAAAAAAGTTGAATTCTATTATTCTTTATTAGGTGCTTCCAAATCTCAGAGAGCATTGCAAAACTAGAGCATTATATAAATGCTAGTTGACAGCACAAATATTATCTCTCATTTATATACAATCTGGATGATAGATTTCTCATATTTCCATGAGAGAGACTCTTACATTTCAAAAGAGAAAAACATTTATTTTTGTATAAAACTTTTACACTTAAACTTTATTAAAACAAAAATAAACTGACCTATGTTCCCTCTCTTTGCAACACAATATAAGATAGCATTTTTATAAAAATATCTTATTCCAGTTATAAATTACTGTATTATAAATATTTACAAGAATATGGAAGCAAGGAGGAGAAATTATACTGGAATATTTTAGAAATACTTTGTGATATACAGTTTTAGGTCTTATAATTTTTCCTTCATTCTACTGGATATATTCACAGAAAAGAAATTTTAAATTAATTACCTTTAAACAGCATAAAAACCAAGCATCTAAAGGATCTATATCAATCATATGTTCCTAATGCTAAAAAAGACAAATATAGGGCTGGGGATTTAGCTCAGTGTTTCCACTGCCTGACCAGAGTTCAATCCCAATATCAAAAGAAAGACAAATATAAATTACCACAAAAATCCTCTAAAACATTAATTTCCTATAAACATAACTTCAAATAAGAATATAATTAAGTGAAATTAATATCAAAATAAAACTGAATTTTTCTTAATGGAAATAGTGTAATAATTTATTTTTTTCTAATACCTTAATTGAGTGAGCAACACTAAAATTAGACTGGTTAATGTGAATCCAGATTGTAATGTACAACTGAATTTAGAGAGGTAAAACAATAAACTCTTAAACCAAGTAGTCATATTAACATTTTAAAACTTTCTAACAACATTTATATTAGGATTAAGTAATCTATTTTAAATTTTTATTATTGCTTAAAACTGTGATAATGTTAAAATCTTAGTACAGATGAATTTATTTAATTCCAAGTATTCCAGAGGGTTATCACAATGTAATAGTATTTAGTAATAACAGAGGTTCTGATTTAAAAGAGCAAAGTAAAAGCATTGTTTGTACTTTTTCTTGAAGTCAGTGAAAACAATAAAAGAAAAGTATAAAAGATGGGAAGACTCCACCCTCAAACACAAAACATCTATCCTCTCAAACTGATACATTTCTACTCAGTCAATAACTATAATTCAGATTTCATTAATCAGGAAGCAGTAAGGTTCTTAGAGTATAGAGAATTGACTATGACCTTGGAACAAAAAAAAGTTCTCAAATATAACACAGGAAACACTAACCATAAGCTAACTATAATAAAAAATGATTTTTTTAATGAAGGTGCCCTTTTCATCAAATAATGAAATAATTCCATTTCTATTTAGAACATAGAAAACTATGAAAAAATGTGTGCCTCCTCCAACAATAAGAATGGAAAACTATGAAATCATAATATTTAAAACCCACTGGATTGCTTAGAATAAAAACGAAAGGTATTTCCAGAATTTACTTAAGAAAAAGGACAGAGAAATGCCACTGAATACTAAGGGGAGAATACAGGTGACTGAAGGAGAGGAAGGATAGCTGAGAGAGGCATGAGCATGGAGCATCTGTGGAGCTTTGGGAGTGAGACAGGAGTACCTGGGGTGCTGCTAAAGAGAAGTTCTTCCAAATGCCTTCGTGTCTTTGAAAGCCAAAGGAAAGCAACTTCCCTAAAGCAACAATAAAACAAAGAACTATCCCAGGTTTATAGATTCAACTCCCCATTTCAGCACTCAGACAAAAGAAGGGTATCATTTATTCTCAGGGCTGGGCACAAATACCATTTACTTAATTCTCTACTCATTTGTAATAAATAATATAAAATAAAAATTAAAAGTCATAAAAAAGCAAGAACATATGTCCAGTCAAGGAGAGAGGAAATAAATCTCAAAACCACACACATGATCCTTAAAATTATAGTAAATGTTTTGTAAATGTGGAAATATTCACACATAGTTGAATTTTAGCTGAAAAATAAAACAAGTATGATCAAATCCACTGGAAATGCCAGAAATGAAACAAATATATCAGAGATGGAGACTTCTTTTAGCATGTTTATCAGCACTCTAGCACATTACAGAAAAAAATAATATTAATTTTCACTCAAGTCAACAAAAATCATCTAAACTGAAATGCAAGGAGCAAACAAAAAAAACAGGCAAGAAATAAGAATAAGATATTTTATCTAGGGAAGAATATCAAACAAACTACCATATGCATAGTTGGAGTTAGAAAAGAAATTGAAAATAAGAGAAAAGAAATACACAGATATTGAACAATAATCTTCCAAAATTAATTAAATATATCAAATCATATATTACAAACCAGTAAAACAGTAAGAGAAATCAATAAATCATTCCTAAAAATATCATAATCAAACTACAGACATCCAAAGATAAAGAACAAATCTCAAAATCAACTAGCGAACAAAAAAATACGTTACAAGTAAAATATTTTTGATATGACAGTTGAGATCCCAAGAGAAACTATGAAAGCCAGAAAAAAAGACACAATTTCTTTACAGTGCTGAAAGAAAATATTTAAAAAGAAAGCAATTGTCAACCTAGAATTCTATAACAAGTAAAAATGTCCTGTCAAAACAAGGGAAAATAAAATAAGTTCAGATAAGTAATTTTAAAGAATATGTATATTGATGTTCATGAGCAAGTCAGTTTGTAATGATATCCTTTTCTTACCTGGAAAATCTTTTCGCTTCTATAAATACTCAATTTTACATAATTTTCTATTAATGAGGTAAGGATATAGGGAATGAATAAGTTTTTCCAATGTCTATGTCCCCCCTAAAGATATTAAACATGTGCTTTGTATTACAAACGTGCCCTAAAATAAAAAAATAGCAGAGGGACAGAGGCTTAGGGGTAACTGGAAAAATGACAATGTCATAAAAGCCAAAGACAGACTGTGGAAATGTTTCACATTTGAGGAGGCTAAATAGACACAACAATCAAATGCAGTACCTGACCCCAAATAATAGATCCTATATCAGAGGAAAAAGATATTATTGGACCAATTGAAAAAACTAGAATGAAAATAAAAACTAAGTGTGTTATATAAATATTAAATTTATATGTTAAGAATTCTATTGTAATTATGTATGAAAATATAGCTATTCTTAAGAAATACATAGTGAAGTAGTTAAAGCTAAAGCCTCATAAAGTAATTTACCTTTAAATGATTCAGATAAACGGGGGGGGGGGTGTGGAAGATAGGTAGATAAACATATAAACAGGAAATGAAGTAAAATGTATACAGCTGTTATTTATGTGTTTTATTTGAGTAACTATCTTCAAGTTTGAAGGTATTTACAAATAAAAGTATCTGTAATATCAAAAAAGAGAGAGATCATGTAGAATGAGCACATGTAAGTGACTAGAATTATCTTTCTTTGACTTTGCAAAGAAAAGCCTGTGCTTTCACTGTTTATTTTGAATCTTCTGTTTAAATCCAGAAATATGTACATTCAAAAAATCTGAAAGTATTAATTATAACTGACCTGAGATTACAAATTCAAAACTATTAAAATGCATTATTGAAATGAATATATGAAGGTGAGACCAGTTTGTTAGAAGTTTGCTATATATAATTAGGAATTTGCTAAATTAAATTCTTTGTAAAATAAATAAAATGTTAATGAAAGGACAAGCAATGTATTCTTCTTAGAATGTTTGACCAAAGCAATTCTGTAGAAATTGAGCCAAGAAATTTCTCCTTCGAGAAAGGGACTTTTATCACTCTACGTAAGATTTTGCTGCAACTTCCTAGGCAGTTAAACACTGGAAGTTTGTTTTTGTACAGTTTTGAAAGTTAAAGTCTAAGATCAAAAGTTAAGCAGTTTTGATTTCTCCTGAAGCCTTTCCTTGGCTTGCAGATGCCATCTTTACTTTGGGTGCTCTCATGGTCTTTCTTCTGTGACTATACGTCCATATAATCTCAGATTGATGTCTCCACTTCATATGAAGACATCAACTGGACAGGATTAAAAGCACTTAATCCCCTCTTTTTGGGCCCAGTCTCTAAATATGGTCACATTCTGAGATGGAGTTAGGGGTTCAATACAAGAAAGTTAGAGGAAAACATTCAGCCCATAACACTGGCATTGTCTAAAATTTTTGTCACATTATGATAATTTTAAAAGCAGGTAAATTTAATTCAGTATTATTGCTGTTTTATATTTTCTTTAATTTACCCATAAGTGTCCTGAATATAGATGAAATAATTCCATTGGCCCACAGTCTCTAATAATCATGAAATAATGAATACTTTCCTCCTATGACTGTGAGTAAAGTGAAAATTTGTGTCCTCATCATTTCTGTTATTCTTTGTATTAGTGAACATAACCTATGTGATAATACAAGAAAAAGAAAAATAGAAACATTAGAAGGAAAGAAATGAAATTGTATATATGAACAGATTACATGATTTTCTATTTAGAAAATCCTAAGGAAGCTAAAATAGAAAAAGTGGATATAATAAGTCAATTTACCAAAGTTTTAGGATACAAAGCCAATAGATAAAAATTAATTATATTTCCATGTACTAGCAATTCACAATTTCATAATAAAATTTAAAGTTCTGAGGGATGCAAAAATAATACATATTCTGCTATAAATATATACAATTACTATATGTTAATTTATGAGAAAAAATAAGATTTGTTCACCATAGTTTTTTTAATGAGGCAACATAAGACAATGATTAAAAACATAACATCCTAGAGAAGTATGGATTCAATTATACCTTTCTTCATTAATAACTGAGTATTTGGGGGAAAGCCATTTAACCTCTTCAAGCCTCCATTTCCTCCTCTCTAAAATAAAGATAATATTACTGCTTATTTATTATAATTACTGTGAGGAGTAAATTATATAATCTGTGTACAGTATTTACATAGTAAATGCTCAATAAACTGCATGCTGGGTTAAAGAATAATAATAACAATGATAAGATATGTAAGAATAACTATGTATGATCTTCAAATTAAAAACTATAAAACATTATTGAGATAAAGTGAATGAAACTAGAAAGACAGAAATAATTTGTACAGAGATAGGAAGAATCCATTATGTTAACAAATGAATACTTTCCAAATTTAAGATTGAATTTAATCCCAATAAAATTTTTTCAGATGGCCTAAGAGGTATATGGAAATCAAAGGATCTAAAATAGACAAAACAATCTTAAAAAATATATATAATTGGAAGACTTCTGTTATCTGATTTAAATATTTACTATGATGATACAATAAGACAATGTGTTGGTGATGAAAAAGGAAATAAATAGATCAATAGAATAGAATATCAAATAACATCACAGATGTATAGTCAAATAATTTTGAGAAGTAAACCAAAGCACATGGAAAAAGGACAGTCCTTTCATAAATGATACAAGAGCAACAAAACCTCCATAGGGAAGGAAATGAAACTCAGCTCCTACGTGATAGTTTTGATCTAAAACACACCCCAGCAGTCTCATGTTTTCAAAGATGTGGCTTCCCCAAGGTGATTGATCATGAAAGAACTATACTTATCAGGGAATTAATCCAATGATGAGTTCATAGTTGAATGAGGTGTTAGGAGATGGGGCACACTTGGAAAATGTGGGTCACTGGAGACAAGACCTACATGGATGTCTTCTTGTCCATGGCTCCTCCTTTCTCACTCTTTGCTTCCTGGTTGCCATGAATTGAACAGCTTTCCTCTGCTGGGCCCTCTCACCATGGAATTTCTCAGCATGGCCTTTGAGTTAGCCAACCATGGACTGAACCCCATAAAACTGTAAGCCAAAATAAACCTCTCCTATAGTTGTAGATATCAGATCTAATGTCCCAACAATGGAAACACTGATTAAAATGCCCTACCTTATACCATTCATGAAAGTTTGACACAGATCATAGGCCAAAACATGAAAGTTAAAACTTTAAAACATGTGGAACAAAGTCTTTATAAGCTGGAAGTAGCAGAATTTTCTTAAGAAAGACAAAAAGTCACTATTGTTAATTGATAAAACAATTGATAGATTAGATTTCATAGAAATTAAAAGCATGTGCCACTTCAAAGATATCATTAAGAAAATTAATAGAAAAGTGATGAAATGGGAAACTATACAAACGCATGAAACAGAAGAGTGATGTCCATAATGCATCATTAATACCTACAGCTGCAGTAAAAAGACAGCTCAACTTTTAAAAATGCTAGTTCAACAGGCACCTCAAAAAGGAAGATCTATAAGTGGTTAGTACACTTTTGAAAATAATTCCTAACAAATTTTAAACAAACCAGAAACAAGCAAATTTAAACCACAGTGCAATACTACTCTACAAATTTACTACGTACCTAGATGCATGCACAAATACAAACTAAAATGGCTAAAATTATTTTTCTAAAATATTGATAGCAAAAATGTTGATAGAACTCTGACCATTGCTTGCAAGTATCCCAAGAATTGGAATCAATCCATCAAACAGGACTAAGTAGAAAATCAAATTCATTATCCCAATACATGCTTAAAAAGCACTTGAAACTTTTCAGAACATGCTATAGCAAAATTTCTCTGTAAACTCGAAAATAAAGGGAAATTTTTCATCTTGAGAGCAGGCTTCTATTAAAAAATTAAACATCACATAAAGGATTATATACTTCTAATATTGCAAGCAGCTTCTTGCCATTTAAACAACAACATATGGAGGTTCTAGCTGGTGAAATATGGGAATAAAAAGTACTATGAGTCATCTCAATACCATACCAAGTGAAAGAAGCAGACATCAAAGAGTACATATTTTTTGTGCTGGTTTATCTTGATTGTCAACTTGTTGTATTAAGACACTACTAGAAGGATGACTAGATTGTGATGCACTAACTTGATAGGCTTATAGTTAATGGTCTACTAGAAGGTAGGGCTTAGTTGAAGGAAGTAGGTCATGGTAGCATGATTTTGAGAACTGTATTTGTTTTCTAGTCTTCTCATCTTAGGCACTTTTCCCCCACCATCTGCTTCCTGGATCCCATGAAGTGAGCAGTTTTTCTCTGATGTTTCTGCCTTGGAGCCAGCTGAACATGGACTTAAATCTCTGACACCCTGAGCTTAATCAAATTATTTTCTGCTCTAAGAATCTATGGGTGTCAGGTATTCTGTCCTAGCAATGGGAAAGCTGACTAATACACTGCATTATTTCATTGATGTAACACTCTGAAAAAGATGAATCTAATCTATTAAAGGAAATAGATAGGTGATTGCCTGGTCTGGAAGTTGAGGCAATAAGTAGGGAAAAGATTGACTGTAGGGAGCAAAGAGGGATTTTTTAATTTTGTAGATATTATCTATATTTTGATCGTGGTAGTCATTTAAAAACATATCAAAAGCTACAGTCATACTGCTTGCACTTTTTGTAAGTAAATATTATCTCAATATAATTTATTTTAAAATACCATGAGATTAGTCATGAAATAAAGATATCTCTTTTAAGGATAACTGTTACATTTTTGTTTCATTTTTATTTTTGAAACAATGGAACATAAGCATTATGTAGCTACAAGGACACTACATATATTTGTCCTTGTTTCAGAATTCATGAGATATTGCTTTCTTTAATTTAGGGTCTACTTATGGTCGGACAGTGTCCACATTCTATTCTGAATTAAAAGAGAGAGAGAGAGGGAGAGAGAGAGAGAGAGAGAGAAAGATCCTATTTTATATAAAAGAAAATTAAGATTGCAAAAGCATTTTGAACTTCCCAAAAGGGGCTTTAATAGTAAATGCCAGAGGGAGGATTTGCCTGGCTCTAAGTTGTGCTCTTTACACTGTATTGCCTCTGTGGTATTAGCATATCATGAACTAATACATTTATAAATGAAACCCTTTATGGGTATTCAGCTTCGTATTACACTGAAAAAATTTATTTTAATAGACATCACACAATTTAACAATAATTTTAAGTTTACTTTTTCCAGTTTGATCTAATTATGCTCATTGGACTGGATCTATTAAGGTAGGTATTAAAGTAGGAGATATAAAGTAAGAGATATATGTGTACTTTTAGAGTACACATACTGATTTTCTCTAAACTGACTTTCAATTTTGAAGCTGAGTGACAGAAAAAATAATGCTGTTATCAACCTAGTAGAACTAAGATCAAATACTAATTTATCCATGTTAGTTTACATCCATCCCCTATATAATGGCTCTGGTTCTGCTGACGATCTTCCCCTGCCCATCACTTAAAACATGATGAGAAATAAATTTAGTCAATCTGAATCTCAGGGTCATTATAGATATGACAATCAGTGCTTATTATTTTATACAAACTGAGTGAAAATTATTGTCATTGATTTCAAACAATTAATTGAATGTTAATGGGGCATCATTTTGCATACTCTAATTACTAGATAGTTGAATTCGAAAAATAATTGAAATATTTTGTACTCAGATTTTAATGGCTGGTTCTAGCTCTTCATATTAACCTAGTACAATTAGAATTCTTTTCTCAGTAGAGTGCAAATTCCAAATAGTCAATTTGTGCAATATTAATTTCCAGTTTTTCATGTGCTCTATCTTTTTTTTGTCTTAAACTGACATAAATTATGTTCTTGGACTTAAGTATTTTAATCTTCCACATGATTTTATAGCTATGCCAATTTATTTTTAATTAGTATGTAAGAGTTTATTTTTGCTATAAAATTTATACAAAGATTTGACAATGAAGAATAGTTTATATGAGAATGAAGTAGAATATATTACCAAAAATGACACCAAAACAAAGCAGAATCTGTTAAGAACCTTTTGTAATGTCTCCATTAAAAGAAATGTAAAATTATGCATATCTAAAGCTAATAATAAATTGTTCTCAGTGAAAGTATTAAAAAATAACTGATATCTGAAACATAGACTAGGGAGACATACACAAGTCTTCCTGACTCTCTTTTGAGCCACTGTCTCTAATATAGTTACTAATGTTAACCATAAGGAAGGCTGACAAGTTGATATATCTCAATAATTAATTATGTATGTATTATGATTTATATCTAGATACCCCCCACCAAAGCCTCAAGCTCTCATAGATGGGTCTTTGGGGAAGTGCTTGGATCATGGAGGGCATGATACTCATAGCTAAATGTGATGTTGGGAGGTCAAGCCCAGTTGGAGAAGCTGAGTCACTGAGGGGAGTGGCCTGGAAGACTATCTCCTTCCCACTTTCCTTGATCCATCTCTCTGGTTAGTGCTGCCATTCTATGCCATGTTTCTTCTCTGCCTTGGAGCCAGACACCTGTGGACTGTGAACCAAAATAAAACTTTCTTTTTTTTAACTGTTGGATTGTATTGTCTTGGCAAGGAGAATTCACTAAGACAGTATGTGTCACATTTCTCTTAAAATTCAGACACTATTTTGAATAAATTGAAATTTTCAAAAAAAATCATATTAATTAATGTCTATTAATTTGTGCTAATTAATTAATGACCACTATTAAACTAAGTAAAGATGCTGTTTTCAGAAATTTGCATACTAATGAGATCTGTGATACATATGCATATAAATAAATGTATGTATACTGTATCAATCATAAGTGCAACGAAAAGTATTTTATGGAAAGAGTATTGATAATAAATCAAGGGAAGCTTGCTATTACAAGTATTTCTCATTTAATAACCTACCTCTTTAGCAACTGGTCAGACCTACCAAACACTGGTTGGGCTTACAACCTGTATTTATACTTATAATGCAGAAACTTGAGCAGCAGTGCAACATTATGGTGGTTTCTTCTATGTATATAGTACTGTACCTTTTGCTGATTGTACTGTACAGTACAATAATGTAGTTTTATGTCCTATTACACATTTCAGCACTGCATATAAGAGTTATGCAATAAAAGCAAAGTCATCAAGGTGGATTTTTTGACCATTTCTTGGTTCTAAATATTGTTATGTACATACTATATACAATTCCTCTTTTAGCAACCAATTCATTTAACAGCCTACTCATAGAAAGTTAACTAGGTTGTTAAATGAGGAATGTCGGTATACAAGATGACTCAGGAAAGGTCACCCTGAGAAGATGACCCCTGACCAAGGAGCAGAATGAAGTGAAGAAGTACAGGCATGATCAGAACATACAATGAATGTTTAAATTTTTAGAGAATTTATTACAATGAAAGACATTGCCTTTATTCCCCAAAAACTACTTTGAACAGGGCCAGGGATTTAGCTCAGTGGTTTTGGCTGCCTGCTGCGCAAGCGCAAGGACCCGAGTTCGATCCCCGGTACCAAACAAAACAAAACAAAAAAAAAAAACTTTGAACACACCACATCATTCATGCCACTTTCTGAAGCAGCTCTGGATGTTCTCTTTTGTGTCTTTAGTTGTGATCTCAAGGCTGCCTAGATGTTCTTAATTCAAAACATTTATGGCAATTTCTGTCAAATAAAAACATTATGTTGTGTCCTCATCCACCTTATTCACCAGATATGGTACCCTGCAACTTCTGGCTCTTCCCAAAGACAAAATGACTGTGAAAGAAAAATATTTTAAATCCATTCAGGCCTTCGGCCAGCCAGGACAACACAACCACAGATAGTCACAAAAGAGGACTTCCAGAACTGCTTCAGAAAGTGGCAAGAATGATGGGATAAATGTGTTCAAAGTAAGGAGGAGTATTTTGAGGAGATTAGTAGCAATATTCCTTTTACCATAATAATTTTTAAAATTTAAACATTCACCATATATGATCACACCTTATAAGTCCTGTTCATTGCTGGGTAAGGAATATTTCAGGCAGAGGGCTCATACAAACACCTGTCACCAGACACTAAATTGGAATCAGTCTATGTTTGTATGTTTTACACTAAAATGGGGTCCAACAACTAAAAATAAAAGTGACAGTTTACAAGGTCATGGATATTATCTATTCTTACTCTTATTAATTGCAAGGGAGACAAGAAAATAGTACCGTTTCCTATGGGGGAGATGATTTCGAGAATAGGTTTATAATGTACCAATAAGTAAATGTGCTGACTTAAAAAACCCATTATTGAAATGGAAAGATGTTATCTACAGCTATCAAATTAATTTTATAATTAATAAAATATTTATTATTATGTCTATAAATAATTGACCTTTTCTAAAACACCAAAAGACTGTTGTTTTTCTCACATTTGAATTTCTCAAATGTCAAAGTAAAGTACATGCCAAATGTAAAAAGTAAAAATAGGAAAACATATGCTATTTTTAATTTTTGAAGGACAAGTACTATTTTATATCAATTTGTTATGTGATTGAAATCTCAGAACATCATTTGGTGTTGCTTTAAACACATGACACTGTGTTATTCTTACAAGCATTTTATTAAACTAGTTTATTTTATATTCTAAACATGAAAATAACACCACACACTTTAATTCATATTTGATGATTATATTCTCATTAAACCTAATGAGGACACTAGATTGTAATTTTTAAAATGCTATATATCATATATATTATATCTTAAAAGAACAAAAGATAAACAGTTTTTAAAATAATATGTAAGAATAAATTTTTTTACCTAATTTGACTGTAATAATCATTTTTTTTGACGCCTGAGAGTCAAACTCAGGGCCTCGTAAATGCTAGTCATATACTCTACCATTGAACTATATCCTCAGGCCCAATTCATATTTGTAAAAAGGAACTCTCCTGTGTATTATTTAGTTAATTATCATGTGTTCAATTTTTTCCTGATTTTTTGGCCCACAAAATCCCCCTTCTAAATTTTTTAAATTATCAACTCCATCATGCAACAAACTGACATATACAATAATATACATATTCAGGAAAAATAAACTTTAAAAAGTAAGTGAAACCTTGTATCCCAGCTTTGAAAATTATAGATTACATTTGAAAGACATGTTGCTATTTTTCTCACAAAATGATAAATCTCATAAAATACTTTTCAGTTTATGATATTCACACCACTATAAATAATTTTAGCATTTAAACACTGAATAATAGAAAATTTACAGGATTGATTTATGTTAACACACTGAGGTTAGGAAGTTATTTGAGAATCTTGAAAAAGTAACTACAGAGAGAGGAAATGGGAACTGTATATCCAACTCAGAAGAATAGTTATGGAAATATCCCATCCTTCTTGAAATATACGAGATTTAAAGCTTAAAAGCAAAGTATTGTGGATCATAAAGAATACCAAATAACTGAGAAGTTGAATAAAAATGGCCAGCAAAAGGCAAACATTTTTAAAAGTGTAAAATAGGGGCTGGGGATTTAGCTCAGTGGTTTCGCCGCCTGCTGCACAAGCTCAAGGACCCGAGTTGATCCCCAGTACAAAAAAAGAAAAAAGAAAAGTGTAAAATAGAAGCCATATAAAACCAAAAATGTTTACAAGGTAGTAACTGTCCAAATATGAGATAACTGGTCCAAATTACAGAAAATAAATGGCATTCAAACAGTAAAATGAATTAATTCTAGCAAAAAATGAAATAAAACTGAAAGACGTTAAAATTGTGGCAAGAAAATATATATTACTTTCTCTACCAAAGAATTTAAACAAAAAGTATGATCAAAACTGCCAGGAAATAAACAAATAAAGAAGAAATACTTACACCAAAGAGAAAAGTTTTAAATATGAAGATTTCATTGAAGTTATTTATACATACATTGATAAAAATAGTGTAAACAGTTCTTGGCAGTAATGAATAAAAATAGGAGATATGATACTGTGTGTGATCCATGTGTGAGATAGATTCCAGTTTCTTATGTACTGCAAGGAAGTAATTGCAAATATATACCTGATGACAAAAGAAAAACCAGCTACATTTATTGAAGTTAACAGAAAAGTATGTACAAGGTGTGCAGGTCTGTGCCAAGAGAAACAAAAAGGTGGCATGAACAGGAAAAGTGGTGCCAGGGTGGTGAGTGAATAGGAAAAAGACAAATCAGGCTTTTGGTTTAAAGGTGTGGACCCTGCACTAGTGCCCCTCATTGTTTTTCTCTGGATATGATTGACAGAAATGATTGACAGGGTGCTAAATCATCTGAGAGGCATCTAGCTGGCATGACTTTCCCAGAATTTACCCTGTTTTAATTACAAGCATGACAAGCAGTCCCTATGTACAAACTTTTAATGAAGTTGGAGTGGAGAAAAGTTTACTACTGGAGGTCAAGCTATGGGAACTAACATGCATGTGCTCTGGCCCAGAGCTTTAGAGATTTCCTGGGCCTTTGTTTTCCTATTATTGTTTTTCATAGGATAATGGAAACAGGACTGATTGTAGAGTGTTGCCCAGATTCAGGTGGATTGGGGGGATGACCCCACAGCTCCTGGTGTGTTACCTATACCAATACCTCTGCAGAGGAGGCTGATGGGATCCAAAAGGATTAAAAAGCCTCCTGAATTCTTTTGGTAATAATTGAGATATTTGATGGGTGGAGTCTACTTAATGGATCTTTGATGTGTTTTTGTACTGTGGAGGAGAAAAAGAAACCCTGAACTTCTGGATGAGGCCCCTATAACAACAGATTAACCAAAGAAGAGCAGTTTATAATATTTTAATATAAGTTTTATGTGAAAAAGGAGCCTTCACAAGAAAGTGAAGACCTAAAGAATCAGATAAATTAGGTGTGTTTTTAGGCCTACGTAGGGGACAATTGTGAAGAAATATGATTGTTATAGTAATGAAGTGACAGAAACTTAGCAAAACTTATTTCTTCAGGATCTTCTTTATGTTTCTGTCTTTTGCTCCTTTCCTCCAGGTTTAGGAAATGACCTGCTTCAAAGAGGGAAAGTTGACAGTATCTTCTTGCTTCTGCTGCTTTCTTAAATTCCAAAGTGCCACACTTTGGTGTAGCATGTTTTAAATGGTATCAGTCCTCTCCTGGTATTTTTTGGTATGCTACATATTTCATAATATTATTTTAAATAGTAATCTTTGTCAAAATATAAAAACATATATTTATCTTTCCATGTAAGTCTCCATTTTTCCAGCAAATACAAAAATTATTGCTCAAATATGAAATGGTATCCCTAGACCAAAATCAATTTTACTGATTCAGATTATATTCAGGAAAGACCTACTTTCCTTGATAAGGGCATTGACACTAAATAAGAAGTTGATGCACCTATTTATCAACTTAAAGCAAGGTCCTAATAAAACTAAATTTAACTACAACCTACTCTATATTTTATGAAACAGACTTTTATCATTTGTACTCTTCCAAGGATATTTGTGTCAAATACTTTAACAGCTGTATCTTTAATGTAACCTTTAACCTTTGATATTAACAGAATACCTTGGCATGAGGACAATACCTTTTTTAAGGAAAAAGCATTAGCTAATAAAATACACGACCATAACTTTTGTTTGAAAGGAAATTACATTATATATGTATATTCACTTTACATTCTTTGTTCCCCAAAATATCACAAAAAGACTCAAGAGCTTTTTGTGTTAGCTATTTTTCCATTATCTTCCTCATTTCTGCATATGACTAAGAAATTTGTAGAGAAATTAAAGGCTTATGACAATTTCTAAAAATAGACCTAATGCAGAATTTTATGTACCCAGCAAACTTTTGCTGTGAATTAGATTTCAGCAGAGAATTGGCAGGATGAATCTCCCCAAAGCCAAATCCCTCAAACTCTATGAAAGGTTCCGAATCTCTAATGGGAAATTTAAGAGTAGAATAGAGTACCCTTGCCAGCTTACTGCTCATCTGGAGATGGGCACTCTCTTTTTGTAGTTAAACCCATAAGAATGCCTTTAAGATTAAGGAAAGGACTCAAAAGGCATTGCACATTATTAGAAAAAAAATGTAATTCATTTTCTGTCTGGTCAGATGAATGAAGACAGGAAAGCCTCGTGTCTGCAAGTGTGAGTGTGCCTGTCTCTTACTTCATGAAATGAAGTTTAATTAAAAACTTGGGTTTACTGCTAATCGGTAAAAGCCTTGAATGACTCAGAGGAAAAGCATTTCTTTAAAAAAGATACCTGCTTTTCATTCAATTTGTAGTAATCCAAGAAAAAGGCCCTGTCTTGGATTTTTGCATATTTGTGTGCCAAGACACAAAAACATTCCTTCATTGGGGAGAAAATAACAAAAAAGTATGCCAATTTGGTATAGGAGATCTTGGATTAACAAGTTTGTAGATTACCTAATTTGTTGTGAACATAAATATAAATTTTCTGACATGATGCAATGAAATTAAATACTAGGGGACAATGCAGTAAAAACAGATTAGTAAATCTGAATTTTCTAGGTTATTAAAGTTTACATTAAACTTCTTAAAGAAATTGCATATCCTCAGTTGACTAGGGAATAAAATCCTAAGTGACATTCCTCTTTTTTAATGTGGGAAATTTTAATGTGGGAAGCAAAAGCTTAATGAATTTCAGCCTTTTTAATCCTTTTCATTTATTTTCTTTCTTGCATAAATCTCCAGGTCAACTGGGGAACTTTAATGATAAAAAGGTCAGTTGTTTTATGCATAGACAAAAGGTCAAGTAACCTCCTTCTTTATACCCATGCTACTACAAATAATTAACTTAAATTTCACATCTAATTGTGGCTTAAATAGGTTTAATATTCCTGCTGAGTAGTGAATTTAACCAGTGAAAAGGAACTTAGATTTGCAAGTAAACAAGATGGCAGAAATAAGTTATTAAAAGGCTAAAGGTACAAAGAGCCTAACCCCTAGAATTTTGGTTTGACAGCTACTCAGATTGAAAGAATTTCTTTCCAAGGGGACTTTTTTATCCAAGGGTAACTCTTTAGAAATATATTCTAAGAACTAGAAACAATTTTCAGATGAAAAAATTTTAAACTTAATTTCAAATTTAAAGATATTAAAGTACTGTATATATTAAAATAAAAGCAAGAGTACATTTACATTTGAAATTTACATAATTTGAAGCTAGGAATATAGTTCAGTGGTGATGCCCCTGACTAGCAAGTGCAAGGTCCTGAGTTCAATCCATGGGGAAAAAAATTATGTAATTCTTCTGATTTAAAAAATTATTTTTGGGCCAGCGATTTAGCTCAGTGGCAGCATGACTGCCTCACAAGCAAAAGGTCCTGAGTTTGATCTCCTGGTGCATAGAAGATCACTTCACCAGAAAAAGACATACATAGATTGAAAGTGAAAGAATAGAAAATGATATCCCATCTAAGTGGAATCTGAAAGCAAGAAGTAGCTATACTCAATTCAACAAAACAAATGTCAATATAATATTAGTCAGAGGAGAAAAAAGAATATTGCTAAATATTAGTGAAGTGAATGATCCACAAAAAGATATAATAAGTTTAAATGCATATATACCAAACAGCAATGCAACCAATCTCATAAAATAATCACTACTCAAGATAAAGATATACATAGGTCATAGCAATAATAGTAGATAACTTCAGTACTTCACTCTCACTAATGAACAGATCATCTAGATAAGAAAAGCAATAAAAAAAACCCACAAAAGTTAAATAAATCAAGTGGACTGAACAGATGTGTACTGAATATTTCATCCAACAACTACAGAACACATATTATTGTCAGCAACTCATACAACTTTCTCCAAAATAGATTATATATAGGCCCTAAAGTAAGCCTTAAAAATACAAAAAAAAAAACCAAAATGAAATAAGTTCTTCCATCTTACAAGATCATAATGAAGTAAATCTAGAAATAAACCACAAGGGAAACTACAAAAACTATGCATATGTGGGGAGAATGAACAATTCAATTCTGAGCAATCAGTAGATCACTGGAGAAATTAAAAGAAAAATATAAAATTTCTAGAGTCAAGTAAAAATAAAAACATAACATACTAGGATCTCTGGAAGATAATAAAGGCAGTTGTAAGAGGGAAATTTATACCAATGAATGACTACATCAAAAAAATTAAACAGATCTCAAATAAAAAACCTAATGATGCATATCAAGGTCTTCATAAAAAAAGACACATCAAAACCCAACACAATACAACAAAAGACATAATAAAGATCAGTCCAGAAATTAATAAAAAGAGACTAATAGAACAATAGAAAGGATCAAGGAAGCTAAGTTGTTTCTTTGAGAAAAAATTAACAAAATTGATAGACAAAGAGATAGAAGATCAACTAATAAAATTATAGTTTTAAAAAGGGAGAGTGGAATGTTCCAACAGATACCACTGATATCTAGAGGATTACTAGAACTATTTTGGAAACCCATATTCAAATAAATTAGAACATGTAGAAGAAATGTTTAAACTATTAGATATATATAAACTACCAAAATTGGACTCAAAGAATGCAAAAACCTAAACAGTTGAATAACAAGCAATGAGATTGAATCAGTAATGAAGTCTCCCAACAAGGAAAATCCTGGCGCATGTGGATTCACTGATGAATTATACCAAACCTTTAAAGAACTAATACCAAGGCTTTTCAAACTATTCAATGAAACAGAAAGGGAATGAACACTTTCAAACTGATTCTATGAAGTCAGTACCACCCTAACACCAAAATCACATCAGGAAATAACAAAAAAGAAAAATATAAAAAAGAGGAAAAATATAGATCGATATTCATGATAAACATTGATTCAAAAATCCTTAATAAAGTATGTGCAAACTAAATTTAAAAACACACTAAAATAATCATGTACCACAATCAAGTTGGTTTTATTCGTAGGATACAAGGATGGTTTCATACTTGCAAAATTGATAAATGTAATCACATAAATAAAATTAAGGATAAGAATCACATGATTATTGAAATTGATATAGAAAATGTCTTTAACAGTGTCCAATAACATATGATAATAAAAGCCTGAAGAAACTAAGTATAAAAAGTTATACCTCAACATAATAAAGACTATATAAAATAAATCCATAGCCAATGTGTATTAGTTAGGGTTAACTATAGGACAAATTTAACATAAAATACGTGCTTGCTTATACAAAAGATTTAATAAGTAGAATTATTAAAGAATACTGTGAAGGACTAGTCTTAAGGCAAGAAAATCTGTTAAGATTTTGCATAATCCTGTCAATTTGGATTGAGTTGGTGAAAAGATTGAGTGAAGTGATTTGACAGAGAAATACTTGAGTAAATTTGGTACAACTTGCTAATGGGGTAGAAATAGGAACTATAAGAAGTAATGACATTATTAATCCACTACATAAACAATTTTTAAATGTATACTACATGTTAGTCATTGTTCCAACTATGGGTGTAGAAGTGTAAGTACAAAACAAATGAGAAACAAAAAAATCTACCCCTTATATCATGAAATTTTCAGCAATCTGCTTTCCTGAGCATAGCATTACTTGAGGAATTATTTTGAATCATGTTTAGGGAGCCAAAGGATACAACTGACTGTGTCCCAATTTCACAACATGTAGACTGTGGATGGTAAATTTGGATGCCAATAAATTGCAGATTCAGAAGCTTAGTGGATGTCATGAGTTTATTTTCATCCTAAATTGCATCATAAATAAAACAAAGGACTAACAGATAAACAGCAGTGACACTGACAAGGACTCAATGGAGAAGGTTGGAAATATTGAAATTCACTGACATTCAACCAATTAATACATATGAGGTTGTGTTTTCTTTTTAAAAGCCAGAATCCATGTTTATTTGTAATCTCTTACTTAAAATTCTTGTTATCCATCATCCATTATTCATTATTCATTAATAGTTAATGTTTTAAAACAAGGTATTGTCCAATATTGTGCTACACAAATATCTGTTAAGCAAAATCAGGCACACGGACATCTTAGCTTCCAAATTCTAGCTAGAGATTTTGGTAGGGAGTCAGCTTTTGCCAGTGTTACATAAATGGTAATTATCATATATGAAAGGTGAAGGGAAATAAGAAAAAAAGTAGCATGTTCTTAGCCAATAGAATATTTCCATACTGAGAGAATGGTTCTGAGTGTCATCAAATTTCAGCCCCATTCAGTGGCTCATGGACCAAATGTTTGGAGATATAACAAAATTCTGGTTAAATTAGTAATCATAGAAGTATTTGCAAAATATTTGAATCTGATTTTCATGTCTTTCAAGTGTTGAGTTCTTTGTATATTCTAGTGGTTTCTTTACTTTGCCCTTGGAGGAGTTTCTTTGTCATTAAAGACATTTCAGAGAGAGACTAGAAATGGTTATATGACTTTGCTGGCTAAACACCAATTTAAAAGTGGGGAAAAAATTTGAATAAACACTTCACCAAAGATAATATACTAATGCCTAATAAGCATATGAAAGATATTCAATATCATTAATCTAATGACTAATGATGCAACTTAAAGCCAGCACATCACACTCATTAGAATAATTATAATTTTAAAAGCACGGAAGAACAAATGTTCTCAAGAATGTGGAAAAATTTATAAGAAACATTTCTAATAAATTTAAAGGAATAGCTATCTTATGATTGAATTATTACCCTCAAAACTCATATGTTGGAGCCCTAATACACATTTCATTGGAGTATGACTGTATAGAAAGATGGAGACATTAAAAGGGTGCTTAAGTGAATCAAGACTCTCAGGTTGGGCCTTAGTGCTTTGCAGCAGATGTCCCCATAAGTGGAAATTTGGGCACAGAAAAACAACAAGGGCAAATGCATACACAGAAAATGGCCATGTGAAGACAAAGAGAGAAGGAGGCCAAGTACAATCCCAGGAGGGAGGACTCAGAAGAAACCAATCTACTCTTACATTGACTTTGGACTTGTAGTCTACAGAACCATGAGGAAATAAATCTTTGTTCTTTAAACCATGAGTCTGTGATATCTTGTTAAGGTAGCCCAAGAAGACTACTACAGCCACTTTGAAAAATGATTTGGAAGCTCCTCAAAATATTAAACATAAGTTAACCGAAGGACCACAAAATTCTTGAGGTATTGACTTGAGAGAATTGAAAATATATGCCTACAAAAAGAAATATACACAAATGTTTTTAGCAGTATTATTCATAATAATGCCAAACTGGAAACAACCTACATATGAGGTGATGAACATGTAGGCTATTTCCAGTTTGCTTCAATTTGCACAGAGTGACTGTGGTGCATCTATACAATGAAAGATTGTTTGCCAATAAGTAGGAAAGAAGTACCAACATGAGCTATGTCATGGATAAAACCCAAAGCATCGGAAAAAGATGCTAGACATTAAAACCATGTATTGTACAGTTCTGTTTATGTAAAATATACTGAAAAGACAAATCTAGACTCAGAAAACAAATTCATAGCTTCATGGGGTAAGGAGGAAAAGCAAATACAAATTATCAGTAAATTGGGATGAGGACCTTATTGATTTAATGGAAATATTTAACACCAGTTGATGTTGATGGTTGCACAACATGATCAGTTTCTTTTTTTGTTTTATTTTATTAGTACATTTTGTACTAATACATGGATTGTAATCCATGCAGTTTACAATCATCTTGAGGGATGGCTACATGTACATGTTATAGCTTGTTTTTTTATCCCTTTCCCCTCCCTCCCCCTACTCTTCAGTTTCCCCAATCACCATTTTCATACCTGTTGATACTATTTGTCTTAGCACATGTTATGGCTTATAGTATGTACATTGATTAGGGTTATTAGGTTCCCGTACATGGTGTATCTTTATTCCTCTTATTGCCCTTTCCTTTCCTCTTTATCCCTTTCCTTGTTCCCTTGTACCATTTCCCTATTCTGCAACATTTGTTCCCTTGTCCCTTTCTATCCATCATTTTTCATTTTCATTTTCATTTCTATCCATCATTTTTTTCATTTTCCCTCAAATGAGGGATATCATATGATATTCAGCTTGAGTGTATGATGTATTTCACTCAACATCATGTTTTCTAGGTGCATCTCCTTTCCTACAAATGCCTCAAACATGTCATTCTTAATAGCAGAATAGTATTTCATAATAGACAGATACTACATTTTGTTTATCCAGTCATCTGTTGATGGGTATACAGGCTGCTTCCAGGATTTGGTTATTAGGAATTGTGCTACCATAAACATCAGTATGCAAATATTGATGTAGTATAATGACTTAAGCTCTTTGGGGAAGATACCTAGCAGAGGGATAGCTAGGTACCATGGAATTTCTAATTTTGTTCCTTAAAGAAATCTCCATACTGATTTCCATAATGGTTGTACTAGTTCATATTCCCATCAACAATGTAGGAGAGTTCCCTTTTCATCACAACCATGGCAGCATTTGTTATTATTTGATTTCCTAATGATTGCCATTCTTTCCTGTTAAAGATGGAATCTTAGTGTTCTTTTAATTTGCATTTCTCTAATGGTCAGAGTTATTGAACGTTTTTTCATATATTTGTTGGGGAATCATATTTCTTTATCTGTGAAGTGTCTGCTCATTTCTCTAGCCTATTTCTTGACTGGGTCTTTAATTTTAGGAGGTTTAAATTTTGTTTTAATTCTCTATATATTCTAGCTATTAGTTCTCTGTTTGATGAGTAGTTGGCCAATATTTTTTTCCAATTCTGTAGGTTCTGTCTTTACTAATTGAATCTTTTGCTGCATAGAAGCTTTATAGTCTGATATAATCTCATTTGTTGAGTCTTGCTGCTATTCCCTGTAAGACTAAGCTTCTGTTTGGAAAAATCCTTTCCTACTCCTATGTCTTGAAGTATTTTATCTATTTTGTTTTCCAGGGGATTTCTGTTTCTGTTTTAATGTTTAGATGTTTGATCCATTTTTATTTTGATTTAGTGTATGGTGAGAGATAAAGATCCAGTTTCATTCTTTTACAGATAACCAGTTTTCCCAGAAGCATTTGTTGAATAGGTTCTTTCCTCCAACATATGCCTTTGGACCCTTTGTCAAAGATCAAATAGTTGAATATGTCTGGGGAGGTTTCTGTATCCTCAGTTCAGTCCCATTGATCTACATGTCTGTTTTTGTTCCAGTATCATGTTGTTTTTATCACTATTGCTTTGCAGTATAACTTGAAGTCTGGTATTGCTATGCCACCTGCTTTGATCTTATTGCCCAAAATTACCTTGGCTATTTGGGGTCTCTTCTGGTTCCATATGAACCAGGATATTTTTCTGTAGATCTAAAAAGTATGCTGTTGGTATTTTGATTGGGACTGGATTGAATCTGTATAGCAGTTTTGGAAGTATGGCCAATTTGATAATATTGGTTCCTCCTATCCAGGAGCAAGGAAAATCTTTCCATTTTTTGACATCCTTTCAATCTTCTTCTTCAGTGTACTGTAGTTTTCTTTCTAGAGGTCTTTCACTTCTTTGTTTAGGTTAATTTCTAAGTATTTTATTTTTTCCTGAAGCAACTATGAATGGTATTGTTTTCATAATTTCCTTTTCATCCTGTTCATTGTTGATATACATAAATGTTAATAATTTTTATGTGTTGATCTTGTAACTTGCTACTTTGCTGAAATTGGTTATTAATTCTAAGAGGGTTTTGGCGGATTTCTTTAGGTATTCTATGTACAGTATCATCTCATTTGCAAACAATAATTTTGAGTTCTTTCTTTCCTATATATATCCTTTTATACCTTTCTCTTGTCTAATTGCTCTGGCTAATTTTTCAAGCACTGTGTTGAGTAGCAGACATGAGTGGACATCCATACCTTGTTCCTAATATTAAGGGAAATGTTTTTAGCTTTTCCCCATTTAGTATGAAACTGGCAATTGGCTTGTCATAGATATCTTTTATCATATTCTAGTATGGTCCTTCCATGCATGTTTTCTTCAGGGTTTTTATCGTGAAGGGCATTGGATTTTGCACCTATTGATATCATCATGTGATTTTTTTTTAAACTTGCTCTTGTTTATGTGATATATTAAATTTATAGACTTAAGTATGTTGAATTATTCTTGCATCTCTGGAATGAAACCTACTTAATCATAGTATATAAGCTTTATTATAATATATTTCATTCTGTTTGCTAATATCTTGTTGAGGATTTTTGCAGCTATGTTCATTAAGCTATGCAGCTATGTGCATTAAGAGATTGGCCTATAGTTCTCTTTTTCAGTTGGGTCTTTATCTGGTTTGGGGATCAGGGTGATAGTAGCTTCCATAAATGAATTTGAGAGGACTTCATCCTTTCAATTTCTTTGAACAGCTTGAGGAGTATTGGTGATATAATACCCTTAAAGATTTTGTAGAATTCAACTGTGAATCCATCAGGTCTTGGGCTTTTTTAAGTTGGTATATTCTTTATTATTGAATCAAATTAACTGCTTGTGATTGAATTGTTAAGTATTTTTAGTTTTTGGTTAGTTTGGGTAGTTTTTATGTGTCTAGGAATCTGTCCATTTCTTTAAAAATTGCTAATTTGTTGGAATATAATTTTTCAAAGCAGTTAAAAAAACAAAGTAGTTACTATCTTCTGGATTTTGACAGTGTCTGCTGTAATTTCACCTTTGTCTTTTCTAATGGCATTTATGTTAGTCTTTTTCTCTTGGTGAGTCTTGCTAAGGTCTTGTCTATTTTATTTATTCTTTCAAAGAACCAGCTCTTTTCTTGGTTGCTTGTTTTATATTTTTTTAGTCTTCATTTCCTCAATTTCTGCTCTTGTCTTTATAATATTTCTCCTTAGTTTTGGTGTGGGGCTGGTTTGTTTTTGTTTCTCAAGTACCTTAAGATTTCTCATTAGGTTTTTTTATTTGGGCTTGCTCTGTTTTCCAAATGTGACGATTAATTGCAGTGAATTTTCCTCTTAGAACTGCTTTTAAAGTGTCCCAAAGGTTTTGTTGAGTTATACAGTCACTGTCACTAATTTTCAGAAAAATTTTAATTTCTTCTGTGACTTATTGGTTGTTAGGAGTATGTTGTTAATTTTCCAGGAGCTTTTGCCTTTTCTAAATTTTCTTTTGTCATTGATTTCTATTTTCATTGCACTGTGGTCATATAGTATTGATGGAGTAATTTCAGTACTTTTACATTTACTTAAGAAGGCTTTATGGACTAGTATGTAATATATTTTGGAAAAGGTACCATGTGCTGCTGAAAAGAATGTACTCTATTGTAGATGGGAGGAATACTCTGTATACATCTATTAAGTCCATATGTCCAAGTATGTGGTTCAGCTCTGAAAGTTCTTGATTACATTTTTGTTTACTTGATCTATCTCTTTGTGAAAGTGTGGTGTTAAAATCCCCTACTATGATTGTATTAAAGTTTATTCGATCTTTTAAATTCAGCAGTTTTATGAAGGAAAGTACTCCAGTATTCAGTGCATATATATTTATCAATGTTATCTTATCTTGTTGGATTGTTCCTTTAACTAGTAAGCAGTGATCTTGTCTCTTTTAATCTGTTTTAACTTGAAAGTTATCATGTCTGATATTAGAATGGCCACCCCTGCCTTTTTTGGGAGTGCTGGCCCATGAAACGTTGTTTTCCATCTTTTAATTTTATGAGTGTCTTCTTGGATTAGGTGGGGGATTCTGTTTTTTTGATCCTGTCTGCCAGTCAGTGTCTTTGGATTGGAGAGTTGAGGCCATTAACACTGATAGATATTACTGAGATATGTTGGTTATTTAATATCATTGTCTTCTTTATCTCTTGTATACCATTTGTTTTACTTTTCCTGTTGTTTTTTATTGTTGTTTATCCACTGACCTCACTAGATTCATCTGTGGTTTTAGGTGTGTCCAATTCTATGTTTCTTTTGAGAATATTCTTGAGTATTTTTTTCTAGAGCTGGTTTAGCGATCATAAATCTTCTGAGCTGATCTTTTCCATGGAAATACCTTATTTATCCATCTATTTTGAAGGATAGTTTTGCTGGGTAAGTTAATCTTGGCTGGAAGTTAATGGCTCTTAGGGCTTGAAATACTTCACTCCAAGCTCTTCTAGCCTTGAGGATATGTGCTGAGAAGTCTGCTGTGAATCTAGTTGATTTACCTTTTGTGTGATTTTTTTGTTTTTTTTGACTGTCTCTAAAATTCTGGAGACTTTTTGCTCTATATCTGAAAATTTAATGAGATATGCCTTGTTGAACTTCCCTTTTCATCATAATTGTTTAATGTTCTATAAACATTGCTTATTTTTACTTTGAAATCTTTTCTTATATTTGGGAAATTTTCTTCAATAATTTTTGTAAGCATGTTGATGAATCCATCTGTGAAGTCTTCTAGCTTTTCTCTAACTCTGATTAGCCTTAGATTAGTTTTTTTGTTGTCATCTGGTAGCTGCTGGATAATCTTCTCTTATTTTGGAGGGGGTTTCTTTGAAGTGTTTTTCATAATTTACTATTTTGTTCTCAATATCAGATACTATATCTTCACACTGCTCATTTCTAGAATGTATGAATTCTATACAGTTTTTATTTCAGATATTTTTGTCTGACATCTTTTAGAGGATTTCATATCCTTGTTGAATATGTAGTTCCAGTTTTGAATTGTCTTGGTTAGCCTGTCCAGGTTTTTACCTATTTCCCTGAAATTCACCATGAGTATATTGAGTGTCATTGCTCTAAACTTTTGGTTCATTCCCTCCTTGAACTCATCTATTTTCTTCATCCTTTCTAAGAACTTTTCATAGATTTCTGCTTTCCGGTATTTATTTTCTTTTCCTTTGTGGCCCCTTGCTCTGTGTTGGAAGAGTTGAGAGGGTTCAGAGTTTTTCTATTTCCTTGTTTCCCCATGCTATTTGTAGATAGATACAGATAGATAGATAGATAGATAGATAGATAGATAGATAGATAGATGTATCTTTTTAAATTATATGAATCCCCCACTTTTTTCTTCTCTCTTCTTTTGGGGGAAGCTATTGTCAGTCAGGTACTAGAGAAGTGAGGCAAGTATGTGATTATATAGAGCTTTTTAGTAGAATGGTGCCTCCCCATAAGTTATTTTCAGCAGTTTTAGTATATTTGCTACTTATGTTGTTTACTTGAAGTGATTTCATCTCTGTCCATATGTTTTGTCACAAGAATTGGTACACTTTATAAGAGCATCCACATTTTAAATCTTACAACATTTCTATATGATAGTTCTTGCAGTTACTCTTCCCCTCATTTGTCTATTTTCTTGATGAGGGAGATAACCTAGACGTCTATTAAATCAGAGCCAATGAAAGCATTCTTTTATAAATGTAACAAACTAATATATACATGAAACCATAAAAGTAAGTAACCTGACATTTCTAAATAAGTCAAGACACATACAAAAACCTAAACCAATAAAATGTCCACTGAGAAGACCAATTAGATATTCCAATGAGCCACTGCATATGTGATTCCCAAGTTACTTATCAGAGAGTCTCAGCAAACACACTCCAATTATTCCTATGTTCACTCTGCTGAAGAACTGCAGTTAACCCAAGCTAAAGGCCTCTCTCTGCCAGGTTACAGGTATTTTCGCAGAGTCTGAAAGGGCCTGTGATCTTAGGTTAAGACACTTGCTGTCCCTCTCTCTGGGTGTAGTGGTGGGTTTGACAGATAAGTTCACTTGCACTCAATTGTCTTCTGACTCAGGGTTATTTCTGTAGAATCAACTCAACTACAGCAGTAAGAGGCTAATCAGTTGCAGTGGAATCTATCAGTGCTATTTGAGAAATCATATGCTATAAGACACTGCTTTGGGTCTCCTTTTAATCTGGAGAAGAAATCCACAGCTATAGTGTAAACATTATAACAACCCAAGCCTTAACCCACTGTTAATGTGCACCAAATGCATTGCCTGTGTCTCCCCTACTGGTAAAAAAACAACATTCAACAGTAGTTTTATAGAATCAAACATCCAAAGCCCATGGGTTTGTGCAATGTCAAGGAGGGGAAGAGAGGAGGAATAGTACTAAAAAGAAAAAAAAACATTTTTTCTCTCTAAATCCTCTGCTCTATGGTTTGAGAAGAAGGAAATAGGAGAGGGATAACACATCTGATTGACGTTAAGGATATGTTGTTATATATTTAGAAAGGGATAACGGGATGATTATATAGAAAATTAGTAGTGAGAGATGGAGATGGAAAAAGCTTCTGTGCCTGGTGTAAATATTAGAGAAAGGGTTTAAGAGAGTCAATTGAAAAAGTAGAGAGAGGAGAAAAGTAAAATTGAGAATGAGAAAAACACAGGGGAAAGAGGTCAGGTAGAAATAAATGTAAAAGTAGGAGGGGGTATAAATGAACAGGGGAGAGTTTCCTTAACCTCTAAAAACTATATTGGAACAAAACAAAACAAAACAAAACACAAAACAGACAAGTAAGCCTAGGCAAATCATGGACACACAGACATGTATATTCTTAAAAGAGAATGATGGGGGCCAGGAATTTAGCTCAGTGGTTCCACCACCTGCCTCGCAAGTGCAAAGACAAAGGGGGTGGGGAGGGGGGAGAGAATGGTGTGAAATAATGGAATAAATGTGTGGAGAGTAATGTACAGAAGGAAGATAGATAATAAGATATAAAAAAAATTTTTAAATACAATGAAAATAAAAAATGAGGCAATATTACAGTGAAGTTAAAAATAGTCAAAAAAAAAAAAAAAAGTTCGCTTGTTTTGGATTCGTGGCTCCTTTCCTGTGGTTCGTGTTAAGGAACAGAACTCTGGGCGGTGTGTGTCTTTGTTCAGACTGGAAGACCAACGCAGAGCGCTGAACAGCGTTGGGTCTGGAGGTCTGTGAGGGCTGGAACCAGTCTCCCAGCCACCACCTGAAGGAAGTCTGAGTGGTCTTAGCTGCTACCTCTTATCAGAATTCTTTCCTCACCCCAGTCTGCTGTCCAACTGCCCGTTGTCTACCTTCACTAGGCTGCCCCTCTGGGGTTCCACTCTGGGACTGTTCTGACTGAAGCTCAAGCCCGGAGTCCTTTCCTAAATAAAATGGCGACCCCTTCCCTTCTGCTCTATCAGACTGTGTGCTGGGGTGCTGCTCCACCTTAACTCACCAACCCTTGATTCTAGGGGGTCGCTGGGGAAACAGTAGTTCCCCTTCTTGCTGCTGCCTCCAGTTGCCTAAGATGCTCCTGGTCCAGGTCATATCTTCATTTCTCCACAAGCAGAAAAGTTGATTTCCCTGCCTTTGCACTGCTGGATCCTCAGCCACTCTTCACCTTGCAGTCTCCAGTCCAAGGTGAGCACTTCTTTCTGTATCACTTAATCCTGTTTTCTTCTCCTCTGTCAGTTTGCTCCTGGTTGGGTGCCCTCAACTCACTTCAGTTCCTCTCTGAACTGTTGTTTTCCAAGCACTAGGCCTTTCCTCCTGGAGAAGCTAAGTTGCTGGCAATCACTATTCCACTATTTTTTTTCCTTATGACTTGATAGTTTCTTAAAAATATCATTGACATTCACTTCAAACAGATGATATCTTTTCTTCATCATCAGTAAAGTTGTATGAAGAATGATCAAAATAGATGACACATTTTTAAATTTAAAAATATGATAAAAGATGCATTGCTTTTAATCCCCTGTAAAATACTCCCCCTCACCCTTGAACACAGTCATCTCATTGTTCTTGCTGCTTTGTGAAGAGTTCTAGAAATGCTTTTTTGTGAGTGTTCTTCAAGATGTGATAAAAAGTATAGTGAATCCTGCTGTCACCAAGTGCCATCCAATGGAAAGGCTCATAAAAACATTATCATGTGTCCTCTTCCACCCTCTGTATCCACCAGATCTGGCACCATGCAACAACTGGCTATTCCCCAAAGTCAAAAAGACAGTGAAAATTAAATGTCTTGAATCAAACATGACAGTACAACTAAAGATAGTAATGAAAGAAGACTCCCAGAACTCTTCCAAAAGGGGCTAGAATGATGAGACAAGAGTGTCTGAAACAGGAGGAGGGAGGTGATTTGAGCAGGAATATTGGCAATGTGTCTTTTACTGTAATAAGTATTTTAAAATTTAAAAAATTATAGTATTTTGTGATCATACCTGGTAAAACATTTTAACTCAATATAATAATTTAAAAGTTATGAAGTCATGCCTCAATAAATTTACTTTTTCTAAGAAAGAATTTCTAGAGAGAGAGGTAGCAGGGGACAATTTTAGATAACAAGAGAAGGGAAATTAGTTAGCAGCTTTGCAGGGAGTGAATTGAAAAATTATGTTTGATTGATTGCTTTAAAGCAAGAAAAGTAAGGGGAAGGGTCAAGAGTAGCATTGAAAATGAAGTGAAATAAAAATAAGTCAAAGACATAGTTTGTGACACTAAATGGTCTCTCTTTTCTGTGTAATTGCTAAGAAAAATTAAAATCTCAGAAATAGACCTTGTAGTGTTTAGCCATCAAAACCAGATGTACCTTTTCTCTTTTTTCAAATATCTACAGTAACAGGAAGCACCATTAAAATCATCACAGTAAACGCTAGCCCTTGCAGTTCAGTTATTGGCAAATATGAGAGAAATTCTGAAATATTGAAAAAGAATTGCCATATGACCTATAAATTGTCATAATCTCTCTATTTTATCATACATCTAGGACCCTATAGTAGATTTCTTAATTTTCTCCCACATCTCTTCTGTCTTTATTCCTAAAGGGTAGGATTTTTAACTAGTCAGTCATGATGCTCTGAAATTAAGTCTATAATTCCCAGCATCTTTTGAAGCTAAATGTAGCCATGAAGCTAATTTCTACCTAAGAGGCTTCCTTTAAAAAGAAAGAGTGGATGGCTGGGGATTTAGCTCAGTGGTGCAGCTGCCTGCCCCTAAAAAGAAAGAGTGGTAAATATCTTTTCCTTTCTTTTTCCTTCTTTTCTCCAGCCTATTTCTTTAAACAAATGCCACCATCTTGAGCCATAAGGGAAGATGTGACATCCTAAACATGGTAGACTGCTTGAGCTAGAAGGATCATGGGATTTATTGATTATCCCTGTTTACACTCTTCTGGACTTCTCCATGAGACATAAAGAACTTTCATTCTTGGTTAAGCTAAAACACAACATGCTTCTTTATGTTATATGTTTCTGAGCTCATTCTGGTAGAAAGTGGCTGTTCTGATAAGGGTGAATTCAAGAGGCCACTAGATCTTGCCAGTTACAAATAACTAAGTATTCTTTAGAGATAATATGAGACAGACGTTAAATCTTTCATAGTCTCTTTCCCACTCTCTCATCTTTTACTAAGGTGGCTTCTTCTTCCCCAAAGGCAAGAATTTTTCTTCATTGTAGTGGTGAAAGGAACTTCTGTTCTTGTGCTGTCCTCTGGGTCTCTGTTAACTCTAGTTAAAGTGTTCTTTGCTCTCTAGCTATCAGCTTCTGTGTTACTTGGTTTGCTCTGATCATGTCCCCAACTTTGAAGCATGTATCTGCTACAACTACCAGTTGGTTGTGGAACTTTCCACTGCAGCTCTGTGTTCTTAAGGTCCTGATTCCAGGCCTCTGCCAGTCCACCAAGATGTTGACCATTTCTGCCCCCTGAGAGGCTTCCTGGATTTCCTACACACTCTTCTTAACCCAGCAACATTCATTTTTCGATATGTCTTTTTCACAGTCTAACACTGTTCCTCCGCCTGGTGGCCCATTATCAAACACAAATGGGAAAGCAGAGTGCCATCCCACATGTTCTCATATTCTCCCAAACATCTTGAGTTTCCAAACTACTTCCTGCCCACCTTGGTTTCAGCAAATTCCTTTGACTGTCTGTCCCTGGCTTTCCCTCAAATGGCCTCTTTCAGAAGGCCTTGTTTCATTTCCCACTAGCCACATTCTCATGTCCAAAGTATAAAGTAAAGCTCTGTAGTCTGACTCTGGAACTATGGTCCTTGACTTATTAAGGGAGAATTCACAGTTGAGAAACAATTTCTTTTTGTTTCTCCTTATGTTTAATCTCTCAAGTCTCCTGTCTCTCTGAATCAGCATTGAGATTAAGGGTAGATGACTAACCTCTCACAGCTTCTCCATTCTAGGTGTCTTTCTCCTTCCCTGGAGAGTAATGAGCCTTCTTGGTGGTTTAATAATTCCATGCTATTAGACTCATCTACAAAATTGAGTCATATTGGGAGAGATAGGTCTAAGTAGAAATAACAGAAGGAGCACAAAATTCAGGAAAATTCCAAATTGAACAGTTCGGAGAGTAAAGACCATTCGACTTAAGGTACCTGAGTTGTATACAGAATCATAGGTACATCTTTAATTCATTTGCTCTTTGCTTGGTATTTTACAATCATGGATGTTTTATCACAGAGTTTAAGCTTGGTACTACATAAAGAAAAAAAATCCTCTGACAGCTGCACAGTGAGCTTAATTAGGAACCTCTTTAAGTTTACTTTAAAATGCATAATTGATGTAGAAGTATACGAAGCAGATAGCGTGCCCTTAACATCCTCACAATGTTTTCAAAGTTGCTGATTGTCACATTTGTTTCATATCATCCAGAAGATGTGATTCTTTTCCTTTTTATCTTTGACCAGGGCCACATTTCAGTTTAATAATTCATTAGCAGTTCTTTGGAACTTATTGCCTGCTGAGTTTACTAAAGAAAGATTAGTAATTTTATCATTTCTAAGTTTTTTGTATATATTTTAGTATCTTCTCCTGCTGATTTCAATATTTTCTGAGTTGAAACATTTTACTTCTAATTTTTTTTCTGCTTGGACATCATTTGTATATCCATCACTTTTATCCTTCAGAGGATCAACCATTGAGGTTTGAGATCTTGTTGGTCATGCCACATCACAGAATACTATTTTGATGACATGTTCATGTTCCAGAGTTTTATTCTGTCTTTTATTGATAATCACCAAAACAAATCAGGTGTTCTTTCATAGTTGAATAAGGCTTAGCTGGGCAAAACATCAACATTGGAATAAGCACCATTTGGAATTTGAAGTTTGATTCTATTAATTTCTATGTTTGATTTTAAAGCAGTTTTCTTTAATGTAATTGTCCTAAATTTCAATTTCCTCACTTGTAAAGTTGTACTACTTCCTAGTGTCGGTATCAGGAAATCCATAAAATTTGTAAAATATGCACCTGAAAGATACTTTGTTTTGTTAAACTTATATTTCATTCATTTTTTTTCCTTTTTCTTCTGCTCTTTCCATTTTAGTCAACAGTAAACTCTTCACTGGTCTCCTTATAACACAGATGGCATATTTGAGATACTGAAATAGTTCTTATCCTCATATTAAGCCAAAATTATTCCTAATTTTGTTTTACCATATTGACTTCATCTTTCATCACATTGAGAGAACTCCATTTTCTAAAAACTATTTAATAAAGCTAACTTTGATCACCCTAACAGCTCTTTATATTGCAATTTCCTTGTTCACGTACAAACTAAGATCTGAAAGAGAAAGAATGTGCAGTATTGACTAATGTAAATCATAACTCTTTGCAAAGGCACAGGTGATTAACATTTTAATTGAAAGATGGTATATTAAAAATCTTCTACAAACTTAAGCTAACTTCACAATGAGTCAATATTTGCTTTGAACTGTTCTAATCTGATGGGCATTTGCACCATATTTAGAAATGTAAACATTTCAATCAGAGGATGTCATTAATAATTGTTTTTAGAGATTTCTGGTTGGCATAACGCTGCATAACACAGTTTTTTTCTCCTAATAACTGGTGTGCCATCTTTAAATCTTTAAGATTACTTTGTGTGATTTCCTAGTTCATCACAATGGATGCATAATGAATGTTCATTTTAGAAATATTGGAAAACTCAGAGCTGTAACAAGAAGAAAGCAAAAAAGGATAGATGTCTTTTTAGTCTTGAATGTCTGTTTCTGTCAAGGGTTGAGCCCAGCCTTATAAACTTGGCATGTTTCTCATGTGGCAATGTTTTCAATTCAATTTAGTCACATTAGAAAGTAGTGTGAGAGTGGTAAGAATTTTCACTTAATAACCTAACCTCTTCCATTTATAAACTATTATGAAACAGTGGGTGAGAGCAAAGGCAGAGGTAATGGTAGGCAATATTAAGGTGGGGTGCAACTCAAAATCATAATGTGAAGTGAAATAAGTCTGGTACAGAAATTCACATATCACATGGTTTCTCCTATATGAGAAATCTAAAGACATACATACATGCATACATACATACATATATAAAGGACAGATGGCAGGAAACAAAAAAGCATACTTGCTGAAGATAAAAAGGAAAATCAAGGAAAGAGGGGGCAGAGGTTAGTGAAGGAAGGTGAAGGGATCAAAGCAAATGACAAGCAAGCAGATGGTGAGGACCTCAGCCAAGTGGAGCAGGGCTCCTTCCCACCAGCTCCCCGCCCCCCAGTGACCAACTTAGCCCCGTGGGCACCTGCAGCAACCCCTAATCCCCCACCCCACCTTTGGCCTCCTGGCTGTGCTGGTACGTGGTTCCACACAACAGAGGCACTGGGGATCATAAAGGCCATTGTCCTGAGCTCCAAAAGATACAGCAGAAGTGAACAACAGATAGAGGGCCTCTCTCAGGCTCCTTGATGAAAATTGAAGCCCATGGGAAAAGTAAAGAGAATCTTTGCAATAAAGACACACGAGACCACCATACTTGATAAGTGGGAGGGATCATCACCTCCCATCGGACCCTGGACTATCTTCAGGGGAAGGGCTGCTAGAACCTGCTGTAGAACCTTGCATAGTTCAACCCTACAGGATGACAGGGAGCTCAACTTGGAACTTGCAGCCAGAAATCTGCCTGAATCTCATGGGTCTGCTATTGGCTTGCTGGGACTCATTGACTTATATCTGCACACTGCTGTCCACATTGTCTAATGTGACACCAGAGACATACCCTGAAGGAGGCACTTCATTTTTATTTTTATCTGTTATTTTCAAAATTACTTTTTTGCTCTTATTTTTAATTCTTAATTTTTATTTTTCTACTCTTTTCAAACTTTTTTCTTCTTTTTTTCTTTCTTTTCTCCTCTCTCTCTCTCTCTCTCTCTCTCTCTCTCTCTCTCTCTCTCTCTCTCTCTCTCTCCCCCCCCTCATTCTTTTGCTGTCCCACACCGTTCTTCATCTCACTTTTTGTTCCTGTTCTAGCCCTATTTTGGATTTCTTTTTTTTTCTTCTCTTTTTCCATCTCTGGATTGCCATTCATTTTAAAGGAAAGGAAATACAGTTTCTACCTTCTCTATTGCTGTTAGGTTGTTCTGTTCTCATATTTGTTCTTTCATTCCATCTTTTCCTATTTTCAACAGTTTCTTAGAATTTGCCTGATCTTCCTGTGTCCTCTAGCCTCACTGCTAACCTTTCCCTATACTTCTACCTATCTAGCCCTCCCTCCCCAACTCCTACTAACTCCCCATCCCAAAAGGTAAAGTTGCTATATTGAAGAGTTTATTCACTATAAACATATGCTGGGCTGGTCCTCAATTTTGATTTAATTCACACAGTTAAAGGTGATACATTAATAACTATCACAAATTGTCAAATTTTCTAAGATGTAGTTGATGCTATAGTGCTGCTGATTGTATCACTTGGGCTAAGGTACCATGATTGATCTAATCCGTTATCCTTCCTGGTATAATGAAAATGAGATAGCTTCAGAGTCATTAGAGACTTAAAACCTAAAGACCAGCTATATCTAGAAGATACCTCTGAGAAGCAATCATTCCACAGGGTTCTAAATACAAGCAACAAAGATACTTACAATTAACAATTTCAAAGTATCAACTGAGGAATTAAACCAAGGACAGTACCAAGAACAAAAATGAGAAGACATTTAAGCAAGGCACAAACTCAGACTTCTACCCCACCAAAGGTAAATTTTAGGGGAAACAAGGTGGAAAAGTCTGATAATTAACCACCTGGAACCTCTGAACTGATAGCACAGGAAGTAACAAAACAGATGAATGAGTCCCTAGAAAATTTCAAAACAGAAGTAATTTCCCAGATAACTACAGAGATGGTGAGCAGAGTGAAAGACATGATTAGAGGCTCTAGAATAGAAACAGAAAAAAAATAGATGAGCTAAAAAACATGCTGGAAGCCATGAATAAGAAAGAAAAATAAGAAAGCCCAGCATAAGAAAGAAATAGAAAACATGATCACCCAAAATAAGAAAGAAATGGAATCCATGAAAGAGGTTCAAACAGATATCCAGGAGATTAAAAACTCCACTGAAAGTATGCACAGCACATTAAGGGAATGTGAAGATAGAATATCAGATATAGAAGATAGGATTGAGGTTAATGACCATGAAAACAAAGATTTCTTCAAAATAGTAAGGGACCACAAGAAATCAATCCAGCAGCTGCTAGATGATGCAAAGAAGAATAACACATGACTCATAGGAGTCCATGAAAAAACAGGAGAAAGTACAAATGACATAAAAAAAACTGTTCACAGAAGTAATAGTACAAAACTTCCCAGACAGAGGTAGAGAATTGGACATACAGATAAGTGAGGCATATAGAACTCCAAATATCCATGATCAAAAGAAAAATCTACACCTAGACATATAATAGTCAAGATCCCAGAAACCCAACAGATGAACAAAATGCTACAAGCAGTTAGAGAAAAGAAATAAATCACCTACACAGGAAAGCCTATCAGAATCACAGTAGACTTCTCAACACAAACCCTCAAGTCAAGGAGATCCAGGAGTGAAGTATTTCAAACCCTAAAAGAAAATAACTTCCAACCTAGACTGCTGTATCCTGCAAAATTATCTTTCAAAATTGTTGGGTAAATTAGATTCTTCCATGTAAAAGAACACCTGAAAAATTTCATGAACACCAAACCAGCACTCCAAACAATTCTAAGCAATATCCTAGAAAAAGACAATGAAGGTCACAACTCCATGAGGCCAAACATAGTGAAGCTACCAGGCAAGGCAAGAAACTAAAGGGAAAGGAGAAAAAATGAAAAATAAAAGAGCCAACAAAAGTAAAACATCATGACAAGGATGAATCAATACCTATGAAGTATAACCACCAATGTTAATGGCCTAAATTCACCACTCCAAAGAAATAGGCTGGCAGAATGTATTAAGAAGCAAAATCCAACAATATGCTATATACAAGAAACACACCTAACTCAAAAAGAAATTTATAGACTGAAAGTAAAAGGATAGAAAAAAATGTTTCCACACAACAGGAACCCAGAGTAAACCAGAGGTAGCAATCTTACTTGCAGACAAAGTAGATTTCAAACCAAAACTAATCAAGAGAACAAAGATGGTCACTACATCCTTGTGAAGGGAACAATCCAAGAGGAAGAGATGACAGTCATAAATATATATGCACCAAATACAAATGCCCCCAACTATACAAAACAAATATTAATGGACATGAAAAAACAAATAAGCATGAATACAATTGTAGTGTGGGATCTCGATACCTGACTATCACAGATAGATCATCTACACAAAAATTCAAGAACAAAATTCTAGAACTGAACCAAGCTCTTGAACAAATGGACTTAATAGATGTTTATAGAGTTTTCTACCTGACAAAATCAGAACATACATTCTTTTCAGCTGCACATGGGTCATTCTCCAAAATAGACCACATGCTAGATCACAGGACACAAGTAAATGTAAAAGAATTGAAGTTACCCCCTGTATATTATCTAACCATAGTGCAAAAAAATTGGAGATCAATACATAAGAAACCGCAAAACCCCCACAAACACATGGAAATTGAATAACATTCTCCTGAACAACCAATGGGTCACACAGGAAATTAAAGAAGAAATTAGACAGTTTCTATGAGTAAATGATAATGCCAGTACAATCTATGGGACACAATGAAAGCAGTTCTACATGGGAAATACATAGCAGTGAATGACCATATTAGGAAAACAGAGAGAACTCAAATAAATAACCCAATGCTGAACCTCAAGCTCCTGGAAAAAAAAGAGTATAACAAACCCACAGCGCATACAAAAGAGGAAATTATAAAGATCAGAGCTGGGGCTGGGGATTTAGCTCAGTGGTTCTGCTAGCAGCCTCGCAAGCACAAGGTCCCCAGTTCTATCTCCAGTACCAAAAAAAAAAAAAGATCAGAGCAGAAATCAATGCATTGGAGAGACTAGGAGAATGAGACAAAAAATCCGTGAATCAAAGAGTTGGTTTTCACAAAGAATAAATCAAACTGATAAACCTTTAGTCAACCTTATCACAAAAAAGGGGAAAAAAAGTCTCAAATCCATGCAATTAAGAATAAAAAAGTGAAGTTACAACAGATCCAGCAGAAATCCAGAGGATCATCAATGCCTAATTTGAGTACCTGTACTCTAATAAAATGGAAAACACAAAAGAAATGGACAGATTCCTAGATACATATGAATTGCAAAAGGTAAATGGAGAAGACAAAAAAATTCTAAACACCTCAATTACAAGGAGTGAAATCGAAAATGTAATAAAAAATTTACCAACAAAGTAAAGGCCAGGTCCTGATAGCTTCACTGCTGAATTCCACAAGACATTTAGAGAAGAACTATTACCATTACTCATTAAACTCATCAATAAAATTGAAAGAGAATCAATAGTTCCAAATTCATTCCTGAAAGCAAGAGTTACATTGATTCTAAAACCAGGGAAAGACCCAAACAAAAAAGAGAACTAGAGGCCAATCTCCCTAATGAACATAGATGCAAAAGTCCTCAACAAGATACTGGCAAACAGAATACAGAGGATCATCAAGAAAATCATACACCCTAACCAAGTCCAATTTATCCCAGAGATGCAAAGATGATTCAACATACTTAGATAAATAAAGGTAATGCACTATATTAACAGAGCCAAGGACAAAAAACATATGATCATCTCAATAGATGCAGAAAAAGCATTTGACAAAATCCAACACCCATTCATGATAAAAACCCTACAGAAAATTGGAACAGAAGGTCTCTATCTCAACCTAATTAAGGCTATCTATGAAAAACCAATAGCCAACATCATACTAAATGGTCAAAACTGAAAACTTTCATGATAAAATCAGGAACAAGACAAGGATGCCCACTGTCACCAATCCTGGTCAATATAGTTCTGGAAATATTAGCCACACCAATTAGAAAAGAAAAGGAATTAAAAGGACTAAAGATAGGAAAGGAAGAAGTTAAACTTTTTGTTGATGATATGATACTTTACATAGGAGACCCAAAAACTCCATGAAAAGACTTGTGGACTTAATTGACAAATTCAATAGAGTAGCTGGATACAAGGCCAACACTCAAAAAAAAATAGCCATCTTGTACACAAATAACAGACTCACCAAGAGAGAAATTAAGGAAACAATTCCCTTTACAATAGCCTCCAAAAAAATGAAATATCTGGGAATCAATCTAACAAAGGAAGCAAAAGACCTCTACACAGAAAACTACAGCACTCTGCAAAAAGAAATAGAAAAAGATATAAGATAATGGAAAAACATCCCTTGTTCCTGGGTAGGAAGAATCAATATAGTGAAAATGGCCATACTTCCAAAACTACTATATAGATTTAATGCAATGCCAACTGAAATTCCAACAATATATTTCACAGAACTAGATATAACAATCAAAAACTTTATTTGGATCCAGAAGAAACCTAGAATAGCAAAAGCAATTCTAGGCAATAGAGACATGGCAGAGGGTAGCACAATCCCCAACTTGAAACTGTACTACAAAGTTACTGTGATTAAAAACAGCATGGTAATCCTGCTAAATTCAAGTAAAAGTTCTAGGGGCTCCTAGAGATTTCTTAGTATTTTCTCTGTGGATGATCATTTCATCTATATATAAAGATTTTACTTCTACTTGCTAGTCCTATCCTAATTGTGTCATTTTATTGCCAGTCTATTTTGGTTGAGCCTAGGTTTCAAATGGACAGATAGAGAGTAAGCATATCTTCCCTGTTCCCCACCTTAAGGAGAAAGCATTGTATCTCCTCCATTCATATAAGGCATTCTCGCTGGAAGTATGGAGTACATGTCGTTAATCCTTTGAGAAGTTTCTGTTCTACTTCTAGTCTACTGGTAGCTTTTACCATGAACAGTTGTAGAACTTAGTCCAATACTTTTTCTCCAACTAATGACAGGATCATATGGCTTTTTCCTTTCCTCTGTTAAAATGATTACTTTTGGGGGTGGATCTTCCAATGCTGAACCAACACTGCCATCCCTATAACAAAACCACTTTCTACATCCTGCCAGATCTGAATTCTAAGAGTTTGTTTTGTTAAACAAATTTCTATCTATGTTCATACTTTTTTCTTCTATTATCTTTATCCAGTTTTAGGATTAGAACAATGTTGATTTCCTAAAATGAGGGGAGAAGTGTTCCTTCTTTTTTCTGCTTTAATTGTTTGATATAATTTATCAGTTAAAATGTTTATGAGCCTGCTGTTGTCATATAGGTAGGTTTTCAAGCTAGGAATATACTTTCTTTAATAGGTGCTATTCAAATTTTATATTTCCTCCAGAGTTAGTTTCATTAATTTGTCTTCCAAAGTACTTCTTAGAAGTTGTCAAATTTATTTCCAGAAAGATTTTTGTAATATACTTTCTATATCCTTTTAAATTCTGTAAAATCTGTGGTAATGTCTGCTAGATCTTAATATTGTAATTTTAAAAATGTATAACTGATATTGCATAACAGGAAGAAAAGGTCTAAAAGTTCAGGGGAATTGGGAGGGGTAGGGGAAGGGAAAAAAGGGAGAGGAAAAAATATGAGAAGAGGAAAAAAATGGAAACAAGGTCTTTGCAAATAGGGAAGGGTGGAAGGGGTGAAGGGAGGGCAAGAGAAGGGGAAATAAAATAAGAACCAGAGACTCATGTAAAGGTACAAGATCCCAATGATGAATGTAACTGTATTTTATACCTAAAATGTACCAATAAAGTTAATAGGGAAAAAAACTCCAGCATGGTACTGACAAAGAAACAGACCTGAGGATCAGTGGAATAGATTAGCAGATGCAGAAACAACTCCAGACATACTCAGCTACCTAATCTTTGACAAAAGAGCCAACCATCCTCACTGGAGGAAAGATAGCCTCTTTAATAAATGGTGTTGGAAAAACTGGGTTTCAATCTGCCAAACATTAAAACTAGAACCGTATCTATCACCATGCACTAAAATAAGATCAAAGTGGATTAAAGATCTAAATATTTAAACAGAAACATTAAACTTGCTGGAAGATAATTTAGGTAGAACTCTTGAAGACATTTGCATAGGAAAAGACTTCATGAACAAAACCTTAGTTTCATGGGAACTAGCACAAAGAATCAACAACTGGGATCTCATCTGATTAAAAAGCTTCTGCACTACAAGAGAAACCACCAACAGAGCTAAGAGACATCCTACAATGTGGGAAAAAATTTTTACCAGCTGTTCCTCAGACAAAGGTCTACTATCTAGAATATATAAGGAACTTCAAAAAAATCAACCCCCCCCCCAAATTTAAACACCCAAATCAAAAATGGGCATCTGAAATGAACAGACATTCCTCAGACAAAGAAATAAAAGCAGCAAATAAACATATGAAAAAATGTTCAACATCACTGGTCATTCGAGAGATGCAGATGAAAAACACACTGAGACTCCACCTCACCCCACAAAGAATGGCTGCTATCAAGTAATCAACCAATAACAAATGTTGGCGGGGTTGTGGGGAGAAAGGAACCCTTCTCCACTGTTGGTGGGAGTGCAGACTGGTGCAACCACTGTGGAAATCAGTATAGCGATACTTCAAAGAACTAGGACTACAGGTCCCATTTGACCCAGCTATTCCCCTGCTTGGTATCTTCCCCAAAGAATTTAAAGGATCACACCACAGTGACATATGTACACCCATGTTTATAGCAGCACATATTGTAATAGTGAAAGCTTCGAAACAGCACAAGTGCCCATCAACTGTAAACTGGATAAAGAAAATGTGTTTTTTTATAAAATGGATTACTACTCAGTATAAAGAACAACAAACTAAAGACATTTATAGCTAAATGGATTCATATTGAGGCCATACTCTCAAGTGAAATAAATAGGACACATATGTGTAAATACTGAATAGTTTCTCTGCTGTGAGAAACTGAGAGTGTAAATGAGGATTAAAATGATTAAAATGAATAATTGATAATTTGAAATGGGAAGAAAAGGTCCAAAGTGGGAGGAAAAGGGGAAAGGAAAGAAGGGAAAGGAAAAATTATGAGAAAAGGAAAAACTGGAAACAAAGACTTTGTAAATAGGCAAGGATGGAGGGGTGAAGGAAAGACAGGGAATGGAGAAAAAATAAGAACCAAGATACATCATGTACAGGTACAAGTACCCAATGATAAATGTAAATGTATTGTATAACTAAAATGTACCAATAAAAGAATTTAAGGAAAAAAATTGATCATGCTATACTATATGCATTTACCTTTTCCCCCAAACATATGTAGCTACTATTATTGAAAATACCCAAATAAAAAATACCCATAATAAAATATTTTTTAAAAATCACCATCTAAATGTATACATTTATATAAAAGTCTATACACATGTACAGAATATATGTGCTGGATATATAAGTATAATATATGCATAACATACACATATGTAGATTAAATTATTACATATATAGAATTCAATATACATATATACAGTATATACACATGTAATGTTATTGTGATGAAATATTTTTATTGATTATCCTATTCTTTGCAAACAATATAAGCAACAGCATATTTAATCATAATAATATTTTGCAATAAAATAAATTTTTGAAGGAAAAGCATTAGAAAAAAATTTGCAGAAAAAAATGAACAAGGTAAATCTCATTTTGAAAATGAGTTTAGCTATTTCTACATTTGAGGAGGACCTTTACAGTGTTCATTACTTTAAGAAAAGATGATTAAAGAATAGTTTTGCAACCTTTGTGCAACATTTACCTTAAAACTATGAAAATATTGAGGTTACAGAATTTTACTATATAAGCCTACCTACCATAAGAGACAAACCCAGAATTTTAGTGACTTAATACAATACAAAAAACCCTGGTGTGCATTGGTGGGCATTCTCTTCCATCCAAAGACTAGGAGTTCAGTTTTACGCTGTCTTAGAAAACTACCATCTTTAAGTAAAGCTTTCAGGTCACCACCATGAGGGAAGACAGATACAAGGATAACATAGGAGCTTTTAGAGAGCAGGCTTGGAAATGTCTAAAACTACTTCAACGTTTCTGAGCACATGGTCTCAATGTAGTCACATGGAAGGCTGACAAATGTTTGCTTTCTCTGTTCTAGAAACATGAAAATAAAGTTAGATTGTCCATGAGAGAGGCCTTAGGAAGACCCATGACAGAGCTTTATATATGTCACCTAAAGTAAAGGGAATGAAAAAGATTGCAGTTTCTTCATACCAGAAAGAGAGATAGATGCAACATGACACTGAACACCCTATGATAGTGATGCAGAGAGGAACGTCAGTAGACCAGCAGTGCATTTGTATTTTTTTTTTAGCCCAGCAAAAATGAATGAGGTTCCTATGGGTAAGAAGACATTTGGAAAAATAAACAAGTTTGAGAAATTTTGAAAGGAATCTTGACAATGACTGTTGCAAAAAAGGGACTAGGAAAAATCCTAAAACAGCTGTGAGAGAAATATCACATATAGCAGATAACCTTATATGACCTTGAAAAGTTGTAGGTAACCTTACACATTTTTTAAGGAAACAAGGAAAAAAAAATAAAGTGGCTCCATAATGTGGGTTTGAACAAACTAAAAAGGAACATAGTTGAATTGTCTTATAATTGTACTGTGATGATTTTTGCTCTTCAATATAATCATTTCATTGAGATTACCTCTGGTTTTGTTTTTCTCTTTGGGGATCTTATGAAGACCTGAGACAGATTCACTGTAACATTTTGTAATAGTAACCACCTTCAGGAGACTTCTACCTTGCTATAAATCCAGTCCTTAAGAAGAGACATATCTCTTTAACACATTTTTTAAATTTCTGTTAAAAGAATAGATTTTTTTAAAATACAGATATTCATGATTCCCTCCAAGCATGATGAATCTGATTTTTATACACCTATGCTTTAATATTTCTTTACATGTTGGGGCAATCTTATTCTGTATTCAAAACTGTGCTTGGAAGAATTTGAGAAATATACCACAGGAGAGTTGAAAATCCCAAGAGCTCAGTTTCTTCCTTTGTTTTTTATTTTCTTGAGGAAAAATATCCCAACCATTTATGAAATACTAAGGGGAGTTTTCCTTTGCAGCTGTTCTTTCATTTTCATGGTCCCACCACTTTTGAAATGGCAACTGCTAACTCAGGACTACAAGTGGCCATTAAGAAATAGAACTGGCAAGGTGGTGTATACTAACATGGTAGATGTTCAGAACCATAAATTAAGAAATTAATTATAGAGCATCAAGAACATAGGGCCAGGGATTTAGCTCAGTGGTGCTGTGCCAGAAAGCTCAAGGTCCTGAGTGCGATTCCTGCAACAACAACAACAACAAAAAAAAAACAGAGAGAGTCAAGATCATTAACAATTTAAATCTAACTAATAAAGCAGTCTTTAGAAACAAAGATTTCATGAGTTACACACAGAGGCAAATAAAAGAAATAGGACTAGAGAAATAGTAATAGGAAAAAGGAACCAGAGAAGAGTTTTTGTTTTCTTTAATTGCCTGGTGGTAAATAAGGCTAAGCTGGTCCCTAGGAGGCTGGCAAGCTGACAGGGACAGACACAAACAGAAGGAGAGGGTGCAAATGATGAGATCAGCAACCAGGAAAAAATGAGAAAGAAAAATTAGAATTTAGTCAAAGGATCTGAAATCTAAAGAAAAAGAGTTACCAAGATTCCAGACATTGGAATTAGCACATGAAGTCACACGAGCTGTGTTAATCATTGTTTTACCCCTTTCCTCCATAGTGCTCTCTGCAAGTATTGCCTGAGGCAGAGGCTCCCAGGTGAGACTGACTTTAAGATAGCCTCAGCAAGAGGAAGAGGGGAAATTCCACCAATAAACAGTGAAGTTTCTGACAACCAAGAAAGATTCCAAAGTAAAAAAACTTCTGATTTGTTTTTACCTAGTAGTGAGGATATCATTCTAAACTTTTTGCCTTTTCTCCTTCTAGAGAAATAAATATTTGCTATGCAGTGTCAGGATCTCTTTACACAGCAATTCCCTAATAAAAGATTGGGAATAATCATCACAAAAGTTAAACTCTATAACATTATGTGAAATCCTGAGGCATTGGTTACAGACATCAGAGTCCCAATGGCCAAAGTGATTTAAGATTTAAGGCTTATCCAGCATGAAAGGATGTGTCATTGACTATGAGTCAGTTATCTGAAAGTGAACTCTGCCTTCAACAGATATCAGAATGGTGCTCATCTTTGCTTCTAGGAAAGGTAATATTTGGGGAGATTAGGCAGAAACCTCAGATATGGTGAAATTCATTTTCTGGAAGCCATATCTTTTGTAGACAGATGACACAAAAGCCAGACAGAAAGGGTTAGAAGATGAGAATCTTTCAATTTGCTTCTCTATCCCACCATATTTTTGCATGTGGCATTTTTGTCACTGTGAAATGTACTCAAAGATATATTCAGATTTAAAGAAAGCACATTCACTTTATGTTTAGCACATGGGCTTCTGTCTATCCCCCGTTACCATATCACTGACAAAAGAAAGAATCACCTACTACCTGTGGCTAAGTTGTTACATCATAAATGGTCCACTGTACTTCTGCTAGGGAAGGGGATGAATGAGCTTTGTATTCCATTTCCCTTTCAGAGAGCCATTTTTGAAAGGAACTTCTTTGAGATACGTAATGATTATACTCTAAGGCTAGAATTATACTGATATGAGGGTCAGATTTGAGATAGGATTCATTAGGTGACAGGAAATGTGAGTGATAATTATCTAAAGGGGAAAATGATTAATGTTAACCGGCAACAAGAATACCAACAAGTCAAACTCCACAGAGGAAACAAGATGCTCAACTGCAGAAGTTTTCGGAGAGCTGAACAAAGGGACAGATGAACTGGGAATGCTGAAGGACAGGAAAACATAAACACTTCATAAATGTCTGTTTCAGAAGAATCCATGTTGTTCTATCTTCTACACTCAAAAGATTTCTAAACAGTGTTGCCTCTCAAAAAGGCCAAAAGAAAAATGAGACTAATGGTAGTGGTCAAAAAAAAAAATGTTAATATGATCTTGATCTAATTTTTTTAAAGGGGCATATATATGTATATAATTGGTAAAATATGTTTAAAGACCTAGTTCAAGGATCCTGCCAAATAGATTTGAAGCTGTTCTGGGCTACAAAAAAAAAAAAAAAAAAAATGGCCTGTTTGTTCTTAACAATTTTGGAAAAAATATTTATTGATGTCTTTTATGAAATTTCTAATGTTTTCAGGAAGCTCTGCAGTTTTCCTAAGGGTCTTTGAGTTTAGTTGGCAGGATGGATTTGGGGGGCACATCTGAGAGTAATCCTGACTCCAAACAACTTCATCTTTGCTTTCATACTGAAAAGAAAATGAGAAGAATGTAAGAATTGATAGGTTTTCCACTACCTCAGCAGCTATTATGTATAGTAGCTGCCCTCTTCCTATGATGCCTTGCCCCCTTCCCTGTGTGATGTCATGCCAAGATGGTTGCTCCCACCCAAAAACAAGCCCTTCTTCCCAGCATGCCCCGGTCCCACCTAGAGAGTAACCTAATACTCGCTCACCTCCTACCACCTAGTAAGGTCACTGGCTCCTCCACTCCCTGATCACTACCTCACTCAACCCCGCCTCAGCCCTTACAAACCCCACCCCTGTCTCTATAAAAGACTCTCCCTGCCCCAGCCATGTTGCTTTTGTCTCTCCTTTGTTCAGAGATAGCCCGGCAGATCTATTCCCCTAATAAAGGCTTGTTGTGGCCTGGTCTGGTCTTGGTCTTCGGCCCTTTTACCTGACAAGAATAAAAGGAATTTAACAGAACCCTACCCCATAGGGAGATGGATCAACTGGTTCAGATCTATTTAAGAGTCAAGACACTGCATTAAAGATTGAGGTGTTTTACCAAAATTTATTTTGTATGTGTCACAGATTTCTGATACCCAGTCAGACTAAGAGAATCCTGTCACTATTTTTTTCTCTGAATGTGACAGGGTCATTGCATTTTAGGTCCACCCATGGACAAGGCTCCTAATCAGGCTGAGAGATTCCAGTAACTTTACAGGTATTGTGTGGCTTCAGATACCTGCATATCAGGTGACTGTGGGACCGCATAACTCTGTAATCATAAGGCTCCCCCAGCCCCAACATAGTGACTGATTGTGAGTTAATGGTTAAAATGTGCTTGTTAGTTCTGGGACACTAGATAAAATCTGTAACAAACATAGAGTTCCTAAGTGAATTACCCCACTCCTTGTTTTGGGACTCCTTGTTTGTCCAAAACCGATGTTCCCGGATGCAGCTATCTATAAGACAATCTGCAAACATCTTTTGGCCACCAACATTTTTTTCTCTTGCTAATTTCCCCTGCTGTGAGACCTGAGTGACTCCATTTTAAAATTTTGGCCCCATTTTAGAGTAAAGGTGGCCTGGACATAAATTCTAGTTCCAAGAAAAACCACAAGATGCACTTTGGCCACCTGCCTGTGATAATGTCCAGCAGTCCCCTAGCAACTAGCCTAGTGACAGCTAATCGGTAGCTGCGTCAATGTCCCAGATGCTCTTCTCGATGGCCTGCAACAGCTAATCAGTAGTTACCCCAATACCCCAGTATCCCAGATGTTCTTTTTGATGACTTGAGCAGCCGTTTGCAGTTCAGCATGCAAGGCCCAGCCAATTAGGTTTAAACTTTCAAAACTTGCTAAATGCTAGCCAATTGTGTGATTTGCATGTGATTTGAAACCCCACGCCTTTTCAAAACCCCGCGCCTTGCTGTAACTGTGAGACCAAAGTGACTCCATTTTGCTAAAATCCACCATTCCCCTAGCCTCTCAAATTAATGGTTAAAATGTGTTTGCTCTGGAACAAAAGATACAATCTGTAACAAACCAAAGTTCCTAAGTTAATTACTCAGCCATCTGTTTACCCAGGAAATGAACATCCTGGGCCCACTATCTGTAGGAACCGTCTGTCAATGCGCTGACTGTCAGTGCTGGGTGGTCATGACCATTAGTCACCATGTCTGCTGACCATCAATACATGACAGTTGCCCACTAACCTTTGTCCTTTTCTTTTGTAAAACCTATACATAATCCCCCCTTACCCCTGATGAGTTCAGCCAATCAAAAATGTACACTTCATGCTCGCTAAATGTTAACCAATCATGTAACTGCTAAGTAGAGAATCTCCAAACCTTGCTGTAACCTCTATAAAAACCCTGCTAATTTGGAACTCGGGGGTCTCAATCTCAATCCGCTGTGTCAGTGACAATTGAGAGTCCCTGCTTAAGCTTGAATAAACGACCCTCATGTGCTTACATCGGAAACGGCCTCCTGGTGGTCTTTGGGACCTTACAATCTGGGCACAACATTTGGGGGCTCATCCGGGATCCCAAGACCCTCAAGATCTCCCTACCAGAGGGTCAACGCCGGCTGGTGAGTGTGTTTTTTGTGTTTGTAAAGTCTGGGCCCATTTTCTGGGAAGGTTGGCAGATGGTCTAGGCGGACACGCTGTGAGGGCCGCTGACCCGGGATCCTGGAAGACGTTCTGGATCCCACAGGAGAGGATGGAGTGCCCCGTGGGGATGGAGTGCCCCATGAGTACGAGTCTGTGAGACTCCTGGGGGGATGGTGCGGGTCGCTCCCATGGCAGGGCGTGAAGCCGTCGTCCCATTCTCATTGCCTCCGATAGGGCGGAGCATGATTTTGTCTTGCCTTGTGCTTTTCTGTTGTGTCAGTTTATTGTGTTGACTTGGACTGAGATGATGGGACAGACTTCGACTACCCCTCTTTCCCTCATGAAGGACCATTTCAAAGAAGTTAGAGAGCGTGCTCATAGTCTAAGCTTAGAAATTTAAAAAAATCTAGATTTGTCCTTCTGTGTAGTTCAAAATGGCCTTCCTTTGGAAAGGGATGACCCCGTGAGGGAACTTTTGATTTACAGGTTATACACAGGGTCCGTGGAGCTGTTTTCCGTCCCTACACCGGACATCCTGATCAAGTTCCCTACATTGTCACTTAGGAGAGTTTAATCTGTGACCCACCCCCATGGGTCAAGCCCTTTTTGCCTCCACAGAAACAGCAGCCGGAGGTAATCCTGACAGCCTGTGAAAAGACTCCCAGAGGGCGCGACAACAAAAGACAAACCGAAACCGAGCCGACCGTGCTGCTTTACCCGGTCTTCCAAGGAGGGACCGAAGAAGATCTCATTCCCCCCCCCCGCCTTACTCTCTCTCTCTTCTCCCCCACGACAGCAGACAGAAAGAAATGACCCGGCCCCAGCCGGAGCTGGGGAAGGAGGGCGGGCCCCGGGTGCTGGCAGCCATGATGGCCCCGCCCAAAATACTCACCACTGGCGTGCCGCCGGCAGGCCCGGCAACTCTACTGTTTGTCCGCTAAGAGCGATAGGGCCCCCTGATGAGCAACACTGGGCCCGTGTTAAAACACAACTTCTGTCCACCCATCCCCCGTGGCAAGTTAATTCCTCGGGCAGGAGAGAAGCTCTCCAAAACTACCATCAGCATCTCCTAGCTGGCTTGAGGGGAGCCGCTCGAAAGTGGAACCAATTTGAGGGAGGTAAAGAAGGTCCTTCAAGGACCTGAGAAATCCCCTTCTGCCTTTCTGGAGCATCTGTTAAAAGCATACCGTACGTATACTCCAATTGACCCAGATGCCCCTGCAAATCAACAGGCAATTAATTTGGCTTTTGTTACTCAGTCGGCCCCAGATAGTAGAAAAAAACTGCAGCGGATGGAAGGATTTGAGGGAGAGAATAGAAAAAGTTGATGAGTGTGGCGATAAAGGTGTTTAACAATAGGGATCCTTTTGAGGATAAAATGGCTAAAAAGATAGGAAGGGCAAACATTGCAGCCTTGACAGATGGAGGTTTTATCCGAAAGAAATACAAAAAAAATAAAAGAGAGGATAAAAGTAAAGTATGGCCCTTGTTAGAGAAGGATCAATGTGCATTTTGCAAAGAGAAGGGCCATTACAAGAGGGATTATGAAAAGTTGAAAAGAAAGAGAGAGGAGACTAAAAAAGAAGGAGATGGGGTTCTTCTAGTAGATTAAAAAAAAAAAAAAAGATTGACGAGGCCAAGGTGGAGATCTCCAAACACATCCACTGACTCCAGAAAGCCGGCATCTTGATCCCTTGCCAGACAGCCTGGAATACACCCCTGCTTCCTGTGAGGAAGCCTGGCACCTCAGACTTCAGACCGGTACAGGATTTGCGGAAAGTAAACAGCCAGACTGACCCAGACACCAGAACAACTGGACAGCTGACATGGACCCGGCTGCCAAAGGGATTCAAAAACTCCCCCACTCTGTTCGTGGAAGCACTCAGCAAAGATCTGCAAGTGGTAAGAAAAGTGTTTCCCCAGGCGACTATTCTTCAGTATGTTGATGACCTCCTGGTGGAGACTTCAAGCGATAAGAAATGAGTTGCAGCCACTGAGGGCCTCCTAAAAGCCCTCCAGAGACTGGGATATTGGGTGTCCTGGAAGAAAGCTCAACTCTGCCAGACCAAGGTAACCTACTTGGGCTATATTCTTAAAAAGGGAAAGAGGAGGCTGGCAGAATCGAGAATATCTGCAATTCTCCAGATTCCGAAGCCAGGCTCAAAGAAACAGGTGCGAGAGTTCCTGGTGGCAGTTGGCTATTGCAGGATTTGGATTCCTGGCTTTGCTGAGATTGCCAAACCCCTACATGAGGCTACTGTGGGAGAAAATACACCCCTCGAATGGACTGAGGCTTGCCAGCAGTCATTTCAATTGCTTAAGACTGCACTGGCATCGGCACCAGCCCTGGCATTGCCAGACTTAAACAAACCCTTTACCTTGTATGTGACAGAGAAAAATGGGGTGGCTAAGGGAGTGATTACTCAGCTTTTGGGGCCATGGAAGCGGCCTGTAACATACCTCTCCAAAAAGTTCGACCCAGTGGCCCGAGGGTGGCCTAATTGTTTGAGGACAATAGCAGCAGCAGCTGCTTTAACCCGAGAGGCTGACAAATTGACCTTTGGACAGGATTTAACTTTGATCACTCCCCATGCCATTGAGCCCTTGTTAAATAGCTCACCCAGCAAATGGCTGTCTAATGCCAGACTGTTACAATATCAAGGACTCTTATTAGAACAGCCACACATTAAGTTTGCCACCACCGCTGGCCTCAATCCGGCTACTTTACTCCCAAAATCTGACAAACAAATGCCCATCCATGATTGCCTTGAGACTCTTGAAAACTCGAGGGGAGGACGTCTGGACTTGATGGACCAGGCCCTCCCCTGAGCAGAGATAACATTCTATACTGATGGGTACAGTTTCGTTCGTGATGGTGTGCAGTATGCTGGAGCGATGGTGGTCAACCAGGACCAACAGTGCTCCCAGCTGCTGTAGCAGACACGTTGCTGCGAGAACTACATGAGTCCACCCACCTAGGTGAAAAAAAGATAATGGCTGCCTTACGACCCCATTTCGTCAGCCAGGGATTAGCCCAAAAGGCCCAGGACATGGTGAGACGATGCCCCACCTGCCTCAAGGTAAATGCTAATCAGGTAACTGGGCCCCCTGGGGTCCGACACAGAGGGCTAACTCCAGGAGAACATTGGAAACTGGACTTTACTAAAATGAAACCAGACATGTATGGGTACAAATACCTGCTAGTTTTTGTGGATACATTTTCAGGATGGGTAGAAACATACCCCACTAAAAAAAGAGACAACAAAAGTAACAGTTAAAAGGCTCCTGACAGAAATAGTTCCCCATTTTGGTTTGCCCTTAGCTCTGGGGTCCGGCAATGGTCCAGCCTTTACTGCTAAGATATCTAAGTTAATTAGTAATATCCTTGAAATAAAGTAGAATCTACACTGTGCCTATAGGCCTCAAAGTTCAAGACAGGTAGAAAGAACAAATCGAACTTTAAAAAAAATTCTGACTAAATTATGCTTGGAGACTGAACTAGATTGGGTAGAGCTTCTCCCCTTTGCCCTCCTCTGAATGAGGTGCACTCCCAAGCCCCTCCTCAATCTGTCCCCTTTCCAGATTGTTTACGGACGATCTCCCCCAATCATTCCATTAATAGATGTAAAATTAAAAAAAAAAAATTTTCCCACCTTCGACTCCTTAAATCCTTAAAAACAGTTCATCAACTTCAGTCAGAGCTACACGAGACATTACAAAAAAAAATGACTAGTCCAAATAAAAAAAACTTTACAACCTTTACCCTATAAGCCGGGAGGTTTGGTTTTAATTCGCAGGTTTGATTCCAAGACACTGGAACCTCATTAAAAGGGATCGGTTCCTGCTGTCCTGTCAGCTCCCTTGGCAGTGAAGGTGGCTGGACATTCTGCCTGAATACATCGCAACCATCTAAAAGCCAGGACCCCCATGGATGTCAAAAAGGACAAATAAAAGGTTATCAGCCAACCAGGCAACCAAAAGCTAAGACTGGAACGGGTTAGAGATGTTTCACCTTAATGATAATATTCTCTGGGACACTGACATTATTGCCCCCAAGAGGACTAGATCACACAAAAAATGTATGGATTCAATTGACAAACTCACTTAACTTGTTTAAATCCTGCTTAAATGTTGATGTAAATTTCCATTATATGCTGGAAAGCTGTCTCATTCCGGTATGCACCTCTTTAAAATTAATACCACCCTATACCCTATTTAAAGACATCACCCCAAAAAAATCTTACTTACCTGGATAGTTATAATTGGAGACATGACACCTGCCGTAAACCTAAAAATGCTGTCAAATTATATACACCCAAGGTAATTATGTCAAACAAAACTGAATGTGCTATGTATAAAAATTGTACAACCAAATGTCTGAGGATAAAATGGCCAAAAGAGATGTCCTGCCATATAAAACAAAAATTGTGTGTATCTCCCTGCCCACAAGATGGTTTTATACCTTTAAAAAATAACCTTTAATTATATTCCAGCAAATTTAACCAAGACCCGTTGCTGTTTGAGTCATCTAGCTGTAGTGTTGCCAGAGTCTCGTTCATCAGAAAACACATTAATACTGTACAGCTGATGATACTCAGGTCCCAATACCAGCCAGTCTCTACAGACCTAATAAAATTAACCCCCAGAGGCCCATGATTGGTTCCTCTATAGCATCATGAGAAGGGGGGAATGTGAGACCAAAGTGACTCCATTTTGCTAAAATCCACCATTCCCCTAGCCTCTCAAATTAATGGTTAAAATGTGTTTGCTCTGGAACAAAAGATACAATCTGTAACAAACCAAAGTTCCTAAGTTAATTACTCAGCCATCTGTTTACCCAGGAAATGAACATCCTGGGCCCACTATCTGTAGGAACCGTCTGTCAATGCGCTGACTGTCAGTGCTGGGTGGTCATGACCATTAGTCACCATGTCTGCTGACCATCAATATGTGACAGTTGCCCACTAACCTTTGTCCTTCTTTTCTTTTGTAAAACCTATACATAATCCCCCCTTACCCCTGATGAGTTCAGCCAATCAAAAATGTACACTTCATGCTCGCTAAGTGTTAACCAATCATGTAACTGCTAAGAAGAGAATCTCCAAACCTTGCTGTAACCTCTATAAAAACCCCGCTAATTTGGAACTCGGGGCTCTCAATCTCGATCCGCTGTGTCGGTGACAATTGAGAGTCCCTGCTGAAGCTTGAATAAACGACCCTCACGTGCTTACATCAGAAATGGCCTCCTGGTGGTCTTTGGGACCTTACAATCTGGGCACAACATAACCTCTATAAAAACCCCTGGTGTTTTAGAGTCAGGGCTCTCAATCTTGACCCGCTGTGTCGGTGACAGTTGAGAGTCCCTGCTTGAGCTTGAATAAACGACCCTCGTGTGTTTGCATCGGAATCGGTTCCTTGGTGGTCTTTGGGGACCTCGCGATCTGGGCACAACACTGCAACCCCCTATAAAAACAGCCTCGGACTCTGAGCCAGTTGCCTCTCTAAGCTACTTTGCTTTGGGAGTGCTGTCTGGCCAGACTAATAAAGGTGTGTTTTGTCTTCCAACTTGTCTGGTGTGTTTCTTCCCGGGTGTTCTTCACTGCAGTCAGCTCCTGGGAGGGTTTGGTAAGGCCCCCGGTCTTACAGTGACCATTTACACAGATCTCTCAGATATGAGGTAGGATAGAAGAAATAAAACTCAATAGAAAGGACACAAGGAGACCCCAAATTTTATAATTGTACTTTTAAGAAAAATTGCACCTTCAGGACACAAAACATACTCAAGACTTTTTCCATTCCAAAAAACTTACTCAAAAAAAAGTCCTAAGGATTTTAAAGACCCAATAAGCATGTGAATTGGGCACTGGGCCTATGCTTTTCACTTGTAAATTGTACTTCCTCCCTCAGACTTGCATCCTCAAGGAAACAGTGATATCACTGGACAGCACATGTCAACTTCTAACATATGGAAATAGTTAGCAGTCTAATATAGAATTCTACCGTGCCAGATGGGTAATCCCACAAAGTGTAGAAATACACATCCTAGATCACTCATCTGGAAGATACCCTAATGACCCTATAGAAATACCCAGCTCCATATCACAGGTCATAAGCACTCTCTCTTTCTTTGACCTCTCAAGGGTCCATACTCTATTTCTGTGTGTACTTTTAAATTTCTGCCTAATACATCCTTTTATGCCTCTTTCTGATGCATCCTGAAAATTTTTTTCCACAACCAGAGTCACCAATCTGCTATTTGATTATATGAGTAAGGTGGGTTTAGGTTCCTTACTTCAGTGGGACCCTCTTCAGACCCTATGTGGTAACAAGATACAGCTATATGTTCATTGACTCCTAGGACAAGACATCTTCCCCTTCCCAGTATATAAATCAGAAGAGGCTAAAGCATACATCAGCAACAACTCCAAACTGTGAAGGAAGAGGCTTTGCTCCTACAAGGACAAATATTACCTTCAAATGACTCAGTGGTCCAAACTACTCACACAGGCTACACAACCCCCAAGGAAAGAATGTCCAGTCTTCCCAGTGTCTGGAAGGAGAGAGGAGTCAAGTAAAACTCTCGAAAATTACCACCCAAATGAGCAATACCAACTAACTCTGAAGAATTTATCTTGTATAAATGTGCTAATATGTTTCTGAAAGGGAAAAGAGATCCTTCTGATTTTTCTACTAGCTAACAACCAGCTTACTGTTGGTTAAAATAAATAACATATAGTGCATGAGAGAGTATATGGCAACAATGGAAACATTCAAAATAGTATAAAGTTCTTCGATTGTCAAAAACAAACACTATAGATTTTAATAAGAATTACTATTTTGTTCTTTATATATAGTGTTTCTCATAGAAGAGAAACCATGTGATATTTAAGCTTGCGTTTCTCACTTATTTCACTTAACATTATGTCCTCAAGTTCCTCCCATTTACCTACAAATGCCTCGAGTTTACCTTTTGCTCTAAAAATATTTCAATATATATGCTAATTTGTTTCATTTATACTAAAAGTTTATCTTAGTTTGTTGAAAAGTTTATAAATTATTATTTGCTTGATTTTTTTGTAACAATTTTTTTTGTTTATGTCTTGTACTGGTACTTTGAAAAAATGATACACAGTCACAGTATAATTACTATTGCTATTCTCACTACCTGGTTATGAAAATGTGTTTTGTTTCTTTTCATAAAATGAAAACAATTTCTATACTCAAGGGCACTTTGACTTGGCAATTCTTGTTTAAAAAGAAATATTCCTAATTTAGGAATAAAATTTCATGAAAAGACTTTAAGCAGAGAGTTGTCAGTCCTCCAATTTCAGGTAAAAAATCAGAGTCAAAAATATGCAGTTTACACCTGCAGAGTGTTGTCACAATTAGAACAGATGATCAAAAATTGTCACTGGTCATATAAATTGTCCACTTGCACTGTTATTCCCAAGTTTCCCTTTGTAACTAGTTTATCGAACAATCTTAAGTCAGAGAAGTATAAACATGTAATGATTTTCTGTTTTTAAAACTATTGACTGCAACCATGCTTTGTTGAATCCCCATTTCTTATCCACCTTCCTGACATCCTACATAGGTCCTAAAGTTTCCCATTCACTTTTAGTTGATTGAAGAACCAATGTAATTCACTACACTTTAATATCATATCAGTATTACATTTGATTTGATACTCATCTTCTTCCCATCTCCACATTATCCTGTGTTTAGTTCAAAATGTGATCCAAGGCCCTCCACCTCCTAGGTCCCTCTAATCTTCATGAGTGAGTTTCTTAGTGTCCTCTCATCTTGGTATGATAGGAAATCTTTTTATTTTTTTGTATATCCTTTTATTGGTACATTTTAGGTGTACAATATAATGACATTCATCATTGGAGATATGACCTTTACATACTCTCTTGGTTCTTATCTTTCCCATTTCCCTTGCCCTCCCTTCAACCCCTCCATCCCTTCCTATTTAAAAAGACTTTGTTACCATTTTTTCATTGTCTCATATTAATTCCATTCCCTTCTTTCCTTTCCCCTACCCTTCCTTCTTCCCCCTCCCCTTTGCCCCTTTTCCTCCTATTTCACATTATCTATTATACCTTTCAGTCCTTATTTACATTTTCAGTTTCTCACACTAGAGAAACTATTCGGTATTTACACATGTTTATTTCACTTAAGAGTATTGCCTCAATGTGCATCCATTTAGCAATAAATGTCTCTAATTTCTCATTTTTGATGGCTGAGCAGTACTCCATTTAATAAAAAAAATCCACATTTTCTTTATCCAGTCTCCAGTTGATGGGCGTTTGAGCTGTTTCCAAGTTTTAGCTATTACAAACTGTGCTGCTATGAACATGGGTGCACATATATCACTGTGGTATGATTCTTTTAATTCTTTGGGGAAGATACCCAGCAGGGGAATAGCAGGGTCAAATGGGACTTCCAGTCCTAGTTCTTTGAGGTAGCTCCATACTGATTTCCACAGTGGTTGTACCAGTTGACACTCCCACCAGCAGTGGAGCAGGGTTCCTCTTTCCCCACAGCCCCACCAGCATTTGTTGTTAGTTGATTTCATGATAGCAACCATTCTTTGTGGGATGAGGTGGAATCTCAGTGTTGTTTTCATTTGCATCTCTCAAATGACCAGTGATGTTGAACATTTTTTCATATGTTTATTTGCCATGTCTACTTCTTTGTGTGAGAAATGTCTGTTCATTTCAGATGCCCATTTTAGAATTGGATCTTTAAATTTGGGAGTTCTGATTTGAAACTAAACTACAAAGCTACAGTGATAAAAACAGCACAGTACTGGCAAAGAAACAGACCTGAGGACCAGCAGAACAGATTGGAAGATGCAGAAACAACTCCAGACACACTTAGCCACCTCATCTTTGATAAAGGAGCCAAACACCCTCACTGGAGGAAAGATAGCCTCTTTAATAAATAGTGCTGGAGAAATTGTGTTTCAACTTGCCAAAGACTAAAACTAGACCTATATCTCTCACCATGTGCTAAACTAAAATCAAAATGGATTAAAGATCTAAATATAAAAACAGAAACACTGAACGGACTGGAACAGATGTTAGGTAGAACTCTTGAAGATATTGGGGTAGGAAAAGACTTTATGAACAAAACCTCAGTTGCCCATGAACTAGCACAAGAAATCAACAAATGGGATCTCTTTTTACTAAAAAACTTCTGCACTGCAAGAGAAACCACCAGCAGTGTGAAGAGACAACCCACAATATATGATAAGTAATCATTTTGCCACTCCAGATCCAAGTCCAACTTCTCCCTCTATGACACCAGAATACGAACTTGTTGGGACAGTTAAATTTAATTGTGAAATTGATTGGCTTGGGAGCAACCTAGAGATTAGGAAAGTACACATCTGGATATGTTGGTGGGTCATGGAGGTGTGACCTTGGTACTATACAAAGTCTCTTGACCCTGTCTCTTTGGTACTATTCCTCTGCTTTACTCTCCAGCTGCCATAAATTAAGCATCTTTGCTATACTACACTCTTCCATTGTGATCTTTCTGCCTTTGAGCCAGGTAATAATGGACTGAATCCCCTGAAACCATTACCCAAGATAAACCTCTCCTTTTTTCATTTGTGAGTGTTGGATTTTGACTCAGGTCTTGGAAAGCTGACTAATACACTCATGCACACAGCTTCAACTAGATTCTTTAGCTTCCTGGCTTGGGGTTGAACCAGACCAAAAGGAGGTACTGATAGAAAAACAGAAGTTGAAGTAGGATGTTGTGGTATCTATTCCATTGAACATCTTTCTGGCCCATGGATTGCCTGTAACCACATCTTTCTTCAGAAGACTACAGGTCCTGCCAGGCAGGCTACCTCCTCCTCACCACATCTCTCCCTGAGTTCCAGTAGGTATTTCCTTCCCATATCATTTGAGATAATGCTGAATATGTTTTCACTCTGTTATGGTCTGAATGTTTCTTCATGCTTTGCTGGCTCCCCTTGTCTCTTGTTTGTGCCTTTGTAAGTAGTCATTTCACCAGCCTTTTCAGTTGTGCTACATGAATGTACTGTTTGTTAGAATTTTGACTGGAAAGGGGCTAAGTACCTCCCTCCTGCCCCAAAAGGAAAAAAGTGAGAAATCCCCTTCTGCTGAGAACTCAGCATCTGTACAGTGTTCCCCTGACCCTCTGCCTCTGCCCTAAGTTATATCCTTGTTAAGAAGAAGATGAGATTTTGGATAAAGAAAGCAGGATTGGTTTTGAAACCTCATAATAAGTCCTAGAGGGAGTGTTAGATTTCAAAAGCAAGAAATTTTCTTGAAAAAGTATATCACTTTATGCTTTTTTTGTCCTTAATTCAGCAATTTTCAATTCTGGGAAGTCCATTCAGCATGCTAGAAGACATACATTTATCAGTTTATATATAAAAAGTAATGATATATACCAACTGTTATAAATTGAATTTGCCAGCATGGAATATATCTGTAAGTTTGTATTCTCACTATCTTGAATAATCAACAGTTAATGGGTACTTGAGAATTTGTATTTATCTATCTCATTACCTTCCCCCCAAAATATCAAGTTATTCACATAAAATTTTTGCATTTGTTCTCTGAAGCCTTTTATTATGTTTTTAACACACATCCAATGTCAAAACAGTACTCCCAGGACACTAATACAGAGATTCATCTAATGGCATATTTAACAAAATAACTGCTTTGAGAAAGAACAAGAGCATGATCCTTTAGAAGCATTGTGCTGTGTGTTTCATTTAGTTGTAATATAATGCTACCTGAGAGCCATCTCCAGCTAACCTTGTGCCTTATTTACATTTTTTTAGTTTATTATGTGTGAAAGCATTCAGAGGTTGAGTGAAATTGCCAGCAAACTGTATTTCATGTTGAGGATCAGCAGGGGCCTTTTGGAGGGCTTCAATTTTTCTCTGAGTGTCAGGAAATCAGATTATTGCATCCAGCTGCAAGCTGTTTTGATTGAACTGAAAGTCTGATTTAATTTGGTACAAATGGCAAATTACTCCTCTACTTATCCTTGAACTTCATGTACCCGAAAAGTACTGTGTTTCAGGATGTTCTTAAAAGTTGCAAGTAGATACGTCATTTCTAAAGATTCCTTCTCTATGTCTGGACCACTCATAAAAATTCCAATATATATTGAAGTCTACAGCAAAGATGGCATACATCTATTTCTATACTCCATGTCCTCGTGCTGTTTATAGAATACATATACTGATTTAGTGGTTAGATGCATATTACAAAAAGTACACAAAAGTTTCTTGACAAAATTGAATAAAGCTTGGAGTACCTATGTATTGCTGTCACTTAAAGGAAAATTGACTTTTAAGTTTATGCAATACTGCAAGTACCATCACTATTCAAATGTTAAGCCATGCTAAGCAAGAAAATCAGGCCTTTAAAAGAGGATACAAGTGTTTGGTTTTGTTAAATTTTCTTGTGAAGTATAGCTTTCTAGAACCACTCTGTTCAGGGACATACTTTTAAGAAACAAACAACCTAAAAACTACAGTATTGTTTCAGCACTACACTTTAGAAACCAGTCATAATTTCTGAAGTTTCCTACTAAGAAAATCTACCACTTTAAATCAGGCAAATTAGGATGCTTCAAGCTGAGTCCAAACAAATGCTTATGTGGAAACCATGATGGTCATTATGAATTACGAATGCTGTAAAATGAATTTTTAGATGATCTTTCAAGGAGCTTTAACACAAGTAAAAAGAGAAGGTTACATTGGGTTCCACTTAAGACCAATTATGAATTTTTCAAGTGGCTATTTAAATTTTCTTCCTTCAATATAACTATAGTTTCAAAGATATAAAACCATAAAATCTATGAAGGTAGCAAGTAACATTGCAGTTTTTAAAAACTAGGACTTCATATATGCTTTTCATTTCTGATACCATATTTACTTATATGGTTCATTTAGTCTGTAACTTCTCCCCTTCAAATCATGCATATCTCCAACTGAGCTACCACATTTATTCAGGTGTCTTTCCCATGCAGAATGGTATTTTCTTTCATAAAACAAATGTAAATTTTTAAATGAGAATATTATTTTAGCCAATACCCATAGTACTATACACTTTTCCCATGTCTACACCTTACCATCAAACAACATTGTAAGAACAACAGTCAAATAATTTTTCTCTTCCCTCTTAAAGTCATCATAATAAATGCTCATTGTAGGATAATGAGCATGAGTCCTGTGATGTCTTCAGAAACTTTTAATGCCTAATTTAACTAATATAACTTTATTTTAAAATTAATTTTATTGGTACATTTTAGGTATAAAATACAATGACATTCATCATTGGAGATTTGTACCTTTACATAATATATCCTGATTCTTGTTTTTTCCCCATTCCCCTACTGATATAACTTTCTTAAAAATAAAAATTATTTTGTATTCTGATATCCATATTCATGTTAAGAAACTCTCCTATAAACTCTTGCGATATTTTTAAAAATATAAAATAGGAAACATGGTTTATAATAGACATGGTTAGTTGTAGAGCACTTACCTAGCATGATTAAAGCCCTGGATTTAATTCCCAACACCAAAAATTTAAAAATAAAATGAGGTTATTACCTAGAAAAATGCAGTCATCTTATTTGCATAATGCAGAACATATGAGATAATTTTGAAATATGATAAAAGTTTGTATTTTCTTGAGATATGATATAGTTATTCATTTATTTTCCAGTGTTATAATTTTTAAAGTACTCTAGGGAAAATAATGAGAACTATTAATGTCAGCAATGCCTACTGAGTGTAATGTTTGAGAATCACATCAATGCTACTTTGATATCTGAGGTGAAGAATCAAGTACAAAATTCTGTTAAGGAAGTTTCAGGCTAATACATGCTAATAAATACTGAACTGAACTTATTAAGATAAAATGTTCTTGTAAATCAAATGATAGTCATTTTCTTAAAAAATGATGATAGCAGGTGTTCCAATCTGAACCATTCATTTGCAGTATGATTTAAAATTAGCAAATGTCAACATGATGGAGGGTTAGTTTCTGAAAATACAGATTATACAGAACATATCAATGCATGCATTGAAGCATAAATAATAGTCCTTTATCATGCTCTCAGTGTTCAGTAGGCATTCACATACATTAAATAATTTGCTTCTTATTACAACTTTGTAACAGGAAACAAGAATACTTTTATTATTCTCATTTTTCAGATGAAGTAGTCAGGACTTAGATTTAATGACTCAACCAGGGTCACATAATTTATATGTTGTAGAGCATAGAACAAGAACTGAAAAACAAGCCTTCTGATAATCAGTTCTATACTTATTCCAACCGAATTTAAAAATTCAGCATTTTGAATGTCCTACATGGAATAATGCCTCCTAAATGCAGATAATAGAACAGCATTCATGTCTCATGCATTAGAAGCCACCCAAGAATGATAAGAAGAGGTAGTGGAATAAAAGATAATCCATGCTATTTTCCTTTCTTTTATTCCTCACTGTTTTCACAGTGATGATTTTTTAATTAAAATATGCATTTGGTCTGATTATGTAGTCTAATTTTATTCTTCTAAATGTATTTGTCTGATTGATATTTTCAAATACCCAGTTTTATCAAAGAAAATTCAAATATAGAATTTGGATCAGCCTTGCAGCAGATTTAAAAAAAAACAAACAACCTTCCATTAAAGCTTAAATGAAAAAATTGGAGGTGTGTGATAGCTTCTCACCATGGTTCAATGTATAATGGCCTGCTTTGACAGATAAATGGCCAATATTTCACAAAATTATCTATTTTCTCAGTGAAGCAAGATATCTTTTCCTTCCACATGGCTCACAAATTACAAGTCTGTTCTGACTGCTGGTAATATTATGGACTGGATGATTAAAAGAACATTTGAATGATAATGCTTTCCTGTGTGAAACTCAAGAATAGGCAAGAAGGTAGGGAAGAAATATAGCATTCTTCAAATCCTAACTTTTGTGTCAGGAAAAAAAGTTAACGTGAAACAATGATTTGGGGGCAAACAAAAAGAAAAAAAAATACAGAATTTAATACTAACAATTTTGTTACCAAAATAGAAAGAAATAATGTTCTTTGGTACAAACTACACAAACAGGCATCAAAGCTTGAAGCTCCAACTAAACAGAAGGAGAGTCCAGTGTTAATTTTTATAGTGATTTGAAAATTTGTACTTTAGAAATAAGAAATGTAAATCAAAACCAAAATGAGATATCTCTTCACATCTGTTAGAATGGCTACTACCAAAAAGATAAGTGATAGCAAATGCTGGAGAGGATATGGAGAAAAGAAAACCAGGGTATAATGTTAGTGCCAATATAAATTCTACTGATAGAATTTAAAACAGTACAGAGGTTCTTCAAAAAATTAAAAATAAAGCTACCATATGATCCAGAAATCCCTCTGTTGGGTGTATGCACAAAGTAAATAAAATCAATATTTCATAGAGATATCTATACTACATGTTCATGGCAGCATTATTTACAGTAATCAAGATATGGAAACAATCCAAGTTTCCATGAACATATGAGTGAGTAAAGAATTATGGGATATATAATTCAGCCTTTTAAAAGCAATACATACTGCCATTCACAATAACATGGATGAGTTCATATGTCATTATGAAAAGTGATATGAGCTAGACACAAAGAAAAAATGCATGTGAAATCTAAAAATTTTTTTAAAGTTGAATATATAAAAATAGAGTAATAGTTAACAAAAGTGGGGAGAGGAGGAAATAGAGAAAAGTAGGTTAATGGGTACAAATTTGCAGTTAGGCAGGATAATTAAGTCTGAAGATCTAATATACCACAGTAGGAGTGTAGTTAATAATATCATAAAACATTCTGAAGATTTTCTCTAAGTAGATTTTATACACTATTTCCATAAAAAGTTAACTATGGAAGATTATGTACATGTTACTTTGCTTAATAGTAATTATCATTTTGTCACCAGAGGGGACCAAAGAAGTTTTCCCAAAGAAAAAGTAGGGACTTCAACTCAGTAGATTCTTGACTCTCATCACAGAAAAGAATTTCAGGACATGTCAGTGACAAGCATAGAAAAGATTTATTAGGCAAAATTAAAGCAATACACAGAGAAGATAGAGTTTGAACCCTTAAAAAAGAGGCACTTATGCTTTGGAGTGGGGTTTTATATGTGGACTTGAAGGTGGATGATGTAAGATATTTGACCTAAAAATATTCTTTTATACCTTTGAATCTGTTCTTCATCTTGAGTTCAAGTTGCTGTCCTTTACCTTATCAACTAGGTTAATTTATGGATTTACAGTACCTTTAAGAAATTTGGGTATGATGAACCTAGAAGGAAAAAAAAGAAAAAAAAAGACTAAGAGGAAAGACAAATAATGTTATGATTGTGTTCTGAAGGTATAGTCCGTTTAAAAATATAATTTTAAAATTACCTTTCCTCCTTTCTACCTTTCTTTATCCTGCCTCAATTTTACTGCATATATTTATATCTAAACTTTGTATTGTACATCCTAAACATATACTATAAAAATAAATTTTAAAAAATAAAGCAAATATGTAAAAAAGAAATAGCATTGAAATAGAAATCATGTTAAAAATCAAGACATGTTTGGAATTCCTTATAATTTTTATATTTCAATTTTTATTTTGTTTCAAATTACATATTAAGGATCTGCGACCACATAGTATTTGCAGTGCTCATCACAAACTCTACAGGATTTAGAATAAACTTTCTGTTTTTGCTCTTCCACATTCTTGTCTTGAAGTTGAAATATTCTCTAAACAATAAAGAACATCAGTAAGTTGAAACATTCTCTAAACAATAAAGAACATCAGTAAATTAAGATCAAAACTTTAGCACGTGAAAAAATGGGATTCAAAATTGGACTTCAGTTCCTTCAATAAGTTGTATTTCTGGGACAAGACATGAAAAAAATGAAAGTGATCAAGACAACATTCAACTTACCCTGGGCCTGGCTAAAATCTAGACAGGCTTCTTCCTCCCTCAGCTTTGACCTTCATTTTCTTACACCATTTACTTTAGAAAATTTGTAACTGTTGATTCTTCTCTTTGTGATATAAATCTTTTTAAAAAGCCTCTTGCCAGTTTTATAATACAGAGTATGAGTGTCTTTCTCAAAGACTGGGGGCTACCCACATGTAATGGAATCATCAAGAAAGATAGTGTTCCTGTCTTTGTATCTGTGGGAGAGTAGAAGCCTAACTTCTGTGAGCACCAATTAGCAGACATAGATGGCCTAATCATAAAGCAAAACATATGCACTCAGGAATAATAACGTGCCTAACATAACCCATTGATCAATCCCTCCCCTAACTTCCTCTAGTACTTTCCTGCTAGTTCACTTCAGCCTTGAAAAATCTTCCCATCTTTTCTTTAGCAGTTTAATAGGTAATAGGATTCAGATGTTAAAAATTACTGAAGATGGATGAATGGTATATGAAGAATTTTTCTCTTAATTGATTGTATTTTATATAGCAGTTTTTGGTTTATAAAGAATTTTGTGCAGAGAGGTTCCCATATGCTATACTTATAGAGCTTCCAGTTTTCCCAGTTTCTTGTATAATTAACACCTTGCATTAATGTTGTACATTTGTTCTAATTAAAGTATCAATATGTAGACATTATTATTAACTAAAATCCTCAATTCATGTTAAAATTTGCTCTGTTTTATGTAGTTTTGATAAATAGATGATGTCATATATCTACCTATATAGTGCCATACAGAATAGCTTCACTAATTTAAAAATCTCATGTGCTTCACCTATTTCTTCCTCTTCCATCCTTCTGATGGAAACTACTGACTTTATTTTTTCACTGTTTCTGTAATTTTACATTTTCTGAACAAATTTTCCTGGTGAATTACAGATGCAAAATTCTCAAAAAACACAGCATACCAAATTCACCAGCACATCAAAAGTATTATTCACCATAGTCAGGTGAGACTTACCCCAGGTATGCAAAAAAATGCAACAGATAAAAATCAATAAATGTAAAACCTCATTTCAACAGATTAAAGGACAAAACTCACCCAATCATATGACAGATGCAGTAAACACACTTGATAAAAGTCAACATCCTTTTGTGATTAAAAACTTTGACCAAATTTGGTATAGAATAATGTACCTCAAGACAAGAAAGGATATATGTGAGGAACCCACAGCTAAAATACTGAATAAGAACAGCTAAAAGTGCTTCCTCTAAGATCTGAAAGGGGACAAGAATGTAGCAGTATGGGCAGGGCAGGTGTCCCCTGTCCCAGCAGTGCAGACTGGGTGACAACAGGATGTGGAGTTATTATTTTGGGGCTCAGGTTATTGGGAACAGAAATGCTGTAAATGCTGGTGGCTGGAGGCAAATAGGGTCAGACATATCAGAGACATTACAATACTTGTCTTCAAAACATACTACAAAGCTATAGTCACCATAATAGCATGTTACTGGCATAAAAACCAATACATAGAATAGTGAGACAGCACAGAGAACCTAGAAACAAATCAATGCATCTACAACCAACAAATCTTTCACTCTCCCTCACATAAAAAGAAATATCAACTCAAAATGGACCAAAGACCTAAATATAAGACCTGATACCATGCAAAAATCAGAGGAAACACTTTAAAACATCAACATAGGCAATGACATCTTGAACAAAAGCCTAAAAGCATAAGCAAAAAAAGAGGGAAAATTTAAAAATAGAATTATTTGAAACTAAAACGTTTCTGCAAAGCAAACAAAACAATCAACAATAAAGACACAACCTTTGGAATGACAGAACCCAATTACAAACTATTTATCTGAAAAAAGATTGATAACCAGAATTTATAAGTAATTTAAAAACAGCAAAAAACAATCTGATTAAAAATAGACAAATGATCATAATAGATATTACTCAAAAAATGGCAAATAAATTGCCAATGGGTATATGAAAACATGCTCAACATCACTAAGTAGCACAACTCTATAAATCAAAACCATAGTGCTATATAAGCTCACCTCCATTTATGATAATGGTTATAATAAAAAAGACAGAAAATAACAAATAAAGAAATAGGAAGTCTTATACATTGTTAGTGGGATGTAACAGCACAGCCATTTTGAAAAACAGTATGGGAGCTCCTCAAAAACTTAAAACATAAAACTATATATGATCAAGCTATCTTATTACTACTCAAAAAAATAAATGAGTTTATCAGTTACTTGTGGTGTCATGTTTATTGCAATATTATTCACATAGCCAAGAAATGGAATTAACCAAAATGTCCATCAGTTAATAAATAAGTAAAGAAGATGTGTTACATGTACAAAATGGAATACTATTCCTTTCTGAGATAGAATGAAGTCTTATCACTTGCAGTAATAAAGAAGGAATCAGAGAAATTTAAATGGAATAAGCCAGGCAGAGAAAGAAAATTTCCTCTTGTTTGTGCTCATACACTGTCTGAGTTACTTTTCTAGTTGCTGAGACAAAATACCTGACACCTAAAGTTAAAGAAAGAAAGCTTTATTTCAATTCACTGTTTGTAGAGTTTTCAGTCCATAATTGGCTGGCTCCAACACAGGGTGGCATGGCAGTGGAAAGCAAAGCAGCAAAAGATCAAAGAAGTAGCAAGCAACAAATGACAAGCAAGGACAACAGCAGCCCTTTCTGTCTCTTATATCCTCACACCCTTAATCCTAGCATTGTACAGTGAATCAATCCATCATCATATCCTTGATCCAAGCATCACACACCCTAGATCCAGCCACCTCCAAAAGTCCCACCTATGACTGCATGTGGCTTTGGGAGGACATCTAGATATGTCATAATATACATGGAAGCTACGTGGTTGATATCATGGAAGCAGAGAGATGAACATAGGGGAAGTGAAAGAAAGAAAGGAAAAGAAAGCTGGATAATGGGTATCAAAATATCAATAGGAGGAATGAGCTATAGTGCTCTACAGCACAGTTGAGTGACTATAGTTTGCAACTGTCTTAGCTACTGTCTCGTTGCTGAGACAAAATACTGAACACTCAAAGTTAAAGAAGGAAAGGCTTATTTCAGTTCATAGTCTATAGAGGATTTGATCCATTCTTGGCTGGCTCCAAAGAAGGGCAGCATGGCAGAATGGTGCTGTGGAAGAGAAAAAGTCCATGGCAGACCAGGTGGAAGGTAGCAGCAGTGAAGCAGCAAGCTTCCCTCCACTTTTTTATTCCATCAAGGCTACAAGCCTTTTGTGTAGTTCCACCCATGCCCAGAGTGGACATTCCCATTGCTCACATCCAGACCTATGCTAAATCAATTTAGTTATCCCATGCCTTTAATCCCAGTATCACACACCCTAATCCAGCACCTCCAAAAAGGCTCACCTATGAGCATCTGAGGCTTTGGGGGACATCTAGATACCAGCCACAATATTCCATCCCTGATCGCCAAAAGACTCCTGTGCATCTGTTCATGAAAAAGGCATTTAGTCCATCTCTAAGTGCTGCCAAAGTCCTAAAAGTTTTAACATTGCTGAAAAGTTTAAATCCAAAGTCTCCTCCCAGATTTAAAGCAAACTTAGTTTTGAGTACCTATACAAATGAAAAGAAAGTTAAACACTTCCAACAAACAATGGTGCAAGATAAATATTACCATTCCAATAGGTAGAAATAGGGAGATAGAAAGGAATGGGTCCAAAGCAAGTCCAAAATCCACAAAGGCAAATTCCATAGTTCCATAAAATTCCATAGTTCCATGTCCAGCATCTGATGCAATCTGTTACAAGATGTGAACCCCAATGAACTTGGCTTGCTCCATACACTGGGTACTGTCATTGGTTGGAACTCTCATAGCTTCTCTCTTGGGCTGGCTTTGCCCTCTCCTCTCAGCTTTCCTCAGACAACCCACATCCCTGGCTTCTCCAACCTTCCTGGGTCTCCATTGCACCTTTGGCTTCACATTCAGCTTCACACACTGCCCTCTTAGGGGCACACTTCCTAGACTCCCGAGTCTTCTTTCTGAAATCTGGGTGAAAGCCTTCCTGACTCCACAACTCTTGCACATTTCATGAACCTAAAATGAGCACCACATGCATAATACCAAGGTCTTCTACCAGCTGAAGGAGTAGTAGCCAGGCTTTCTTTTCTTTTGGCTGTAAGGGTCAATTGTCTAGATTGCTGAGCATTATGAACCAAATCCTAAGGAACAACTTTCCTAGGCCATAGCCATTCTGGAAGATAGGCCCTCTTCTCAAAGCAGTCTTTCACCTTTGTAATTTTGAGGCTGTAAAGCCTGGAGTCCTGCTGGTTCTTGTGGTCCTCAGGTCATCTTTTCTATTCTTCTGTTCCTCCTCAGCAATTAAGATCTCCTCTACTCTATCTTTGCAGTCCATAGCTTTACTATAGCTTCATCTCTGGCCAAACTCAAAACATTTTAAATCATTGTGCTGGTCCTTTTGCTCTTAATCCTGAACATAGATCTGGCTAAAAGCCCCCAACAGTAGTCATGCCACTGCCTTAACATTAAACAGTTTGAAATTTCTACTACCAGATTAGTCCACTGCACTTAATCTCAATCTCAGGCAGTCTCTGGACAAGAGAAAACTGTAGACAAATTTTCTGCCAAAGCTTAGCTCACATAATGTGGAATCCAAACAGCCAATGCAGTCCTTCTCCCCAACAGAAACCTCCTGATCCTGGTCTTTACTGATAGCATTTCTATCAGCACTCTGAGCTCTTACCAGAATTTCTCAAGCTCAGTTTATAGTATTTCAGGGCTGCTTCTTCAGTCAGCATCTTCAAACCTTTCCAAACTCTTTCCACAAACCAATTCCAGAGGCTTCTGAACCACAAGGCCTGGTAGCATCACAACAAGTTCCCATTTCTCTGGTACCAAAATCTGTCTTTGTTACTTTTCTTGTTTCTGAGACAAAATACCTGACACCCAAAGCTAAAAGAGGGAAGGTTTATTTCAGCCCACAGTTTGTGGAAGACTGATTCAGTCCATAGTTGACTGGCTCCAAGGTAGAGCAACATAGCAGAGGATCAACACAGAGGAGAAACAACCCATAGCAGAGTAGGCAGAAGGCAGCAGCAGCAAAGCAGCAAGCCTCTCTCTCCTTTTTATCCCACCAAAATGTAAGCCTTTTGGGTGATTCCATCCATACCCAGGGTGGACCTTCCCATTATCCACACCCAGGTCTATGCCAAACCAATTTCATTGTCACATAATTAAACACACATCCTAATCTAACACCTCTGAAAATCCCCACCTATGAGCGCATGAGGGTTTGGAAGGACATCTAGTTACAAAGCATAATAAAATTTAAATTTTTTTCATATCATTTTCTATCTGTGTATATATGTTGAGGTATCTATTCAAATATTCTGTGCATGTTTTAATTGGGTATTTTATTTTCCTTATTCTTATGTTCTAAGTGTTTCCTGTTATTTTTTAATGTAAGTCTTTCATCATATATGTTTTGCAAATATTTTCTCCAAGTCTGTAGCTTGTTCTTTAATCTCTTCATAGTGTCATTCTTAGTTTTTAATTTTAGTAAAACTACTACTTTTTCTCTCTTACAGACTGTATTTTTAGTATTGTACCTAAACACTTAGCATCAATGTCACTTAGTTTTTTTTATGATTTCCTTTAGATCTTCATTGATTTTCACTTTACTCTTAGGTCTGTGATTTTTTTTTATAGGTTGATTGTTGTAAGATATGTATGCCTGTGTCTGTATTTCATTTTTCACCCACCAAAATCCAATCATTCTAGCACCATCTGTTAAAGACTATCCTTTGTCCAATGAATTGTATGAACAATTCAATGTCCATACAATTGTCTTTGCCTCTCTGATGAAGATATTGACTATTTACTATATCTGTATGAATCTATTTCTATTTTCTCCTTTTTGTTCCAGTGAACTCTGTGCATATTATTTTACAAATCATGCTGTATCAATCATTGTATCTTTATAAGAAGACTGCAAGCAAGGCAGAATCATTCCAACAACTTCTTTATTCTTCTTTCATATTGTGATTATCTTGAGTCTCTTATGCCCTTACATAAACTTGATTGTATTGAGTTTTCCAATCCATGAAAATAAAATATCCTTCTATTTTTTTATCTTCTTTTCTGTCTTTTATCAGGCTATTATAATTTTCCACATGTAGATCCTGTAAATATTTTGTTAGATTTTATATCTAAATGCTTGAAGGATGAGGGTGACAATTATTGTAAATTGTGTGGTGGATTTGTTTCACATTCCAATTGTTCATTCCTGGTATATAAGAAAGCAATTGCTCTCATGCTCTTTCGTCAATGTCTTGGCTCAGCATGCTGCTAAACAGTCATGGCCTCAGAGAAGCCATTTCTAACACACCCCACACTCTGAATCACTGGTTCAGAAGGCTGAGAAGTCCAATGTCAAGGTGCTTCATCTTCTGAGGACCTTCTTGTCCTCATTTCATGACAGAAGACAAGAGGGAAAGAACAGGAGAGCAAGAGGAGGCCAAATCACTTGGATAATATGTGTCTTCATTCTTTCTGCTTGAAGAACTTTTTAAAGCATCTTAAGAAATACAGGTATGGCTTCCAGGTCAACATGGTGCAGCTCCTAGTGCAGAGTTGGAGGCGTCTGGGCCAGGCTACCACTGCTCCCAGCATAGAGGAGGCTTCCAGGTTGACATGCTGCAGATCCCACTGCAGAGGAGGCTTCAGAGTCAACATACCACAGCTCCCAGTGCAGAGTAGGTGACTTCCAGGCCAACCTATCACCCTCCCAGCAAAGAGTAGGTGAGCCACGCAGGCACCAGCAGCACAACCCCTGCCCCTGTTGAAATGAGAAGACACATAAACAAGCCTCAGAACCAGGCTTCCAGATCACCTACAGAAATCCCAAAGGGAAACAAGATGGAACAATCTGATACACACCCACCTGGACTCCCTAGCAACAAAAGACGATCTGGAAAAAATGAAATCAGAAATAATTTCTCACATAACAGCAGAGATTGTGCCCATAGTGCAAAACATGTTTAATAAATCTAGAGAAGACACAGAATAAAAAAAATAGAGGAGCTGAGGAACATGAGGGAATCCCAACATAGGAAACAAATGGAATCCATAAAACAGATGCAAATAGATTTCCAGGAGATTAAAAACTCCATTGAAAATCTATGCAGCAGAATGAACCAATGTGAGGACAGAATTTCAGATATAGAAGATAATATTGCCATTAGTGACCAGGAAAAGAAAAATTGCTTCAAAATTGTAAGAGAACATGAGAAATCAATTGAGCAGCTGCTAGATGATGCAAAGAAGAATAACATAAGACTGATTGGAGTCAAAGAAGAAACAGGAGAGAGTAGGAATGACTAAAAATCTCTTAACAGAAGTATTGGCAGAAAACTTCACAAGCAGGGGAAAAGAACTTGACATACTGATAAGTGAGGCATATAGGACTCCAGCTAGACTTGATAAAAAATATACATGTACACATAGACATATAATTGTTAAGGTTCCAGAAACACAACAGAAGAACAAAGTTCTCCAAGCAGTTAGAGAAAAGAAACAAATCACATACAAAGGAAAGCCCATCAGAATCACAGCAGACTTCTCAACACAAACCCTCAAGGCAAGAAGAGCTTGGAGTGAAGTCTTGCAAGCCCTAAAGGAAGACATTCGCCAACCCAGATTGGTGTACCCTGCAAAACTATCTTTCAAAATTGATAGAGAAATAAGATACTTTCATGACAAAGAGCACTTTAGGAACTCCATGAATACCAAACCAGCACTCCAAAAAATTTTAAACAAAATCTGAGGAAAAGACAGTGAGGAACACAACCCCAGGAAGCCCAGCAGAATGAATCCACCTGGCACAAGAAGCAATTAAAAGCAAAGGGGGAGAATCCAACAAAAAGAAAAAGTCATGACAATGATAAGTCAGTGCGTATCAGTTATAACCATCAGTGTCTCATCAGTGGTCTCAACTCACCAATCAAAAGAAATGGACTGGCAGGATGGGTCAGAAAGCAAAATCCAACAATATGCTGCATACAAGAAACACACTTAATTAAAAAAAAACTCACAGACTGAAAGTTAAAGGGTGGAAAACAATACTCCATGCAACAGGAACCCAAAAAAAAGCAGGAGTAGTTATTCTCTTTGCAGATCAAGTGGATTTCAAACCAACACTGATTAAGAGAGACAAGGAAGGACACTATATCCTTGTAAAGGGAACAATCCAAGAGGAAGAGATGACAATCATAAATATCTATGCACCAAACACTAGTGTGCCCAACTACATAAAACGAATACTAACAGACATGAAAAATCATATAAGTACTAATACAATAGTAATGGGGGACCTCAATACCCCACTCTCACAAATACATGGATCAACTAGACAAAAAACAAGCAACAAAATACTAGCACTCAATCAAACTCTAGAACAAATGAACTTAACAGATGTTTACATAGTGTTCCACCCCACAAAATCAGAATACACATTCTTTTCAGCTGCACATGGGTCATTCTCAAAAATAGACCACATACTCACACATAGAACATGTTTAAGTAAATGCAAAGAAATTGAAGTTATCCCCTGTATATTATCAAACCATAGTGCAATGAAATTGGAGATCCATAGAAAAAGAAACTGCAAAAATTTCATAAACACATGGAAATTGAACAACACAATTCTGAATAACCAATGGGTCACAGAGGAAATTAAAGAAGAAATCAAGCAGTTCCTTCAATTAAATGGCAATGACAATACAACATATAGGAATCTATGGGACACAATGAAAGTAGTCTTACGAGGGAAATTCATAGCAGTGAATACTCATATTAGGAAAACAGAGCGAGCCCAATTACACAACCTGATGGTGAACCTCAAGCTTCTAGAAAAAGAAGAGCAGGACAAACCCAAAGCTCATACAAGGGAGGAAATTATAAAGACCAGAGCAGAAATCAATGCAATGGAAACTAAGAGAATGATACAAAAAATCAATGAAGCCAAGAGTTGGTTGTTTGAAAGAATAAACAAAATTAACAAACCCTTACCCAACCTTACCAGAAAAAGGAAAGAAGTGGCCCAAATCCATGCAATTGGGAATGAAAAGGATGAAATTAGAGTGGACCCAGCAGAAATCCAGAGGATCATCAATACCTACTTCATGAACCTATATGCCAATAAAATGAAAAACAGAAGAAATGAAGAGATTTCCAGATATGTATGAATTACCAAAGTTGAACAAAGATGACCTAAAAATTCTAGACAACCCAATATCAATCAATGAAATTAAAAATGTAATTAAACACTTACCAACTAAGAAAAGCCCGGGTTCTGATGGCTTCAACACTGAATCCTACAAGACATTTAGAGAGGAACTACTGCCACTACTGTTTAAAATCTTTCATGAAATTGAAAGGAAAGCAATATTCCCAAATTCATTCCTGGAAGCAAGCATCACCTTGATCCCCAAAGCAGAGAAAGACCCAACTGAAAAAGAGAACTATAAGCCAATCTCATTAATGAACATAGATGCAAAAATCCTTAATAAGATACTGGCAAATAGAATGTAGAAGATCATGAAGAAGATCATACATCCTGACCAAGTGGGATTTATCCCAGCAATGCAGGGATGGTTCAACATATGCAAATCAATCAATGTAATACACTATATCAATAGAGCCAAGGACAAAAATATCTCAATAGATGCAGAAAAAGCATTTGACAAAATCCAACATGCATTTATGATAAAAACCCTACAAAGAATTGGAATAGATGGTCTCTACCTCAATCTGATAAAAGCCATTTATGAAAAAAAAACAGCCAAAACTAAATGGTCAAAAACTGAAATCCTTCACACTCAAATCAGGAACAAGACAAGGTTAGCCACCATCACCGCTCCTGTTCAATATAGTATTGGAAATATTAGCCATGCCAAATAGACAAGAGAAAGAAATAAAATGAATAAAAATAGGAAATTAAGAAGTCATATGGTCATTATTTGCAGATGACATGATACTCTATATAGAAGACCTCAAGAACTCCACCAAAAGTCTTCTAGATTTAATACCAAATGCAGTAAAGTATCTGGATACAAGGTTAACAAACAAAAATCAATAGCTTTCATCTACACAAACAACAGACTCACTGACAGAGAAATGGGGCAAAAAATTCCTTTCACAATAGCATCCAAAAAACTGAAATACCTAGGAATCAACCTAACAAAAGAAATCAAAGGCCTCTTCTCTGAAAACTGTAGCACTCTGAAAAGAGAAATTGAAGACAATGTCAGAAAATGCAAAGACATCCCTTCTTCCTTGGTAGGAAGAATCAACATATTGAAAATGGCCATACTTCCAAAACTGCTATATAGATTCAGTGCAATCCCATTTGAAATCCCAGCAGCATACTTCATGGACCTTGAGGACACAATCCAAAAATTCATTTGGAACAAGAAGAGACCCAGAACAGCAAAAGCAATTTTAGGTAACAGAGACATGGCGGGGGTATCACAACCCCCAAGTTGAAAATATACTACAAAGCTACTGTGATAAAAACAGCATGGTACTGGAAAAGAAACAGACCTGAGGACCAATGGAACAGATTAGAAGATGCAGAAACAATTCCAGACACACTCAGCCATCTCATCTTTGACAATGGAGTCAAACACCCTCACTGGAGGAAAGATAGCCTCTTTAATAAATGATGCTGGAGAAACTGAGTTTCAACTTCCCAAAGACTAAAACCAGACCTATATCTCTCACCATGCACTACTAAAATCTAAATGGATTAAAGATCTAAATATTAAAACAGAAATGCTGAACCGACTGGAAAAGCGGTTAGGTAGAACTCTTGAAGACATTGGTGTAGGAAAAGATTTTATGAACAAAACCTCAGTTGCCCATGAACTAGCACAAACAATCAACAAGTGGGATCTCTTCTTACTAAAAAGCTTCTGCACAGCAAGAAATCACCACCAGTGTGGAGAGACAAGCCACAATGTGGGAAAAATTTTTCACCAGCTGTCCATCAGACAAAGGTCTACTATCTACAATCTATAAAGAACTTTAAAAAATCAGACCTCCCAAATTTAAAGACCCAATCCAAAAATGGGCCTCTCAAATGAACAGACATTTCTCACACAAAGAAGTAGACATGGCAAATAAACATATGAAAAAATGTTCAACATCACTGGTCATTTGAGAGATGCAAATGAAAACAACACTGAGATTCCACCTCACTCCAGAAAGAATGGCTGCTATCAAGAAATCAACCAATAACAAATGCTGGTGGGGCTGTGGGAAAAGAGGAACCCTGCTCCACTGCTGGTGGGAGTGTAGCCTGGTGCAACAACTGTGGAAATCAGTATGGCAATACCTCAAAAAACTATGACTGGAAGTCCCATTCGACCCTGCTATTCCCCTGCTGGGTATCTTCCCCAAAGAATTAAAAGAATCATACCATAGTGATATATGTGCACCCATGTTCATAGCAGCACAATTTGTAATAGCTAAAACATGGAAGCAGCCCAATTGCCCATCAACTGGAAACTGAATAAAGAAAATGTGTTTTTTTTAAATGGAGTACTACTCAGCCATAAAAAATGAGAAATTAGAGACATTTATTGTTAAAAGGATGCACATTGAGGCAATACTCTTAAGTGAAATAAATAGGACACACATGTAAATACCCAAGTGTGAGAAACTGAATGTGTAAACAAGGACTAAAAGGTATAATAGATAATGTGAAATAGGAAGAAAAGGGGCAAAGGGGAGGGGGAAGTGGGAGTGGTAGGGGAAAGGAAAGAAGGGAATGGAATTAATGTGAGAAAATGAAAAAATGGTAACAAAGTCTTTGTAAATAGGGAGGGATGGAGGTGTTGAAGGGAGGGCAGGGGAAGGGGGAAAAAATAAGAACCAAGAGAAATTATTTAAAGGTGCAAATTTCCAATGATTAAGTCATTATATTGTATACCTAAAATGTACCAATAAAATAAAATTTTTTTTAAAAAACCAATTGATATTAAATATTAACTTTATAGTCTGTTAATCATTTATTGCTTAATCACTTGTGTTAATATAAGTTAAAATAATTACTTATTAGTTCAACTAATTTTTGAGTCTTTGAGATTTTCTAAATAGTCACCTACAAAGACAGATCTGTCTATTCACTCCAAATCTACATGCCTTTATTTCATTTTATTGTCTTATTGCATTACTAGTTCTTGTAGTACAGTGGTACCTCAGTTTATGAACTTAATTTGTTCCACAAGTCTGGAAAAGATGGCAACATTCATGTATGTGCAGGAAAGATGGCCATGGCCACGTTAGTCACCTGATGCAGAGTTTGCGAACAAAAACAAAATTTTGCCAAATCTTGTTTGCAAACCAAATTGTTCTCAAACAAAAGCATCTGTGAACTGAGGTACCACTGTACAATGGTGAACGGGAATGTTAAAAGAGGAAATATTTATCTTATTCTTGATATTGGGAGAGTCTATTTTCTGACCCTTATGTATACTACTTACAGGGTTTTGCAGATATTCTTTGTATGATTAAGAAAGTTTATCCAATGTCAAAATTTTAAGTAAACATTACTGTAAAAGTGTATCTTGAATATTGTCTTTCAGATACTGTGGCACATATAGACTACAGTGTGTATGATAGACAACAATATGAAAAGCAGAAAACTTTTTTCTTTTTTTATTCATTAAGTTTATTGGTACATTTAGGTATGCAATAGAAAAATACTTAAAAAATATATTTATATTGTTTCCTGGACAAACTTCCAATACGAAAAAATAAACTTGCCACTTCTTTTTCATTGCCAAAATAACTAATTTCACTTATTATTTATATTTAAAAATTGCATAACAACTAAAATATTAGCTTAGTCCTAAAACATAGCCATACTTTCTCATTTAGAGTGTAATTTTGTAATAGATGGAAAAGTAGTACCATTCTGTATTATTGCTTATTTTTAAAAATTAGTGACTAATTTTAGGTACAAAATCAACTTTAGAAGCCATTAATCTGCTGGTTATATAAAAATAGACTGTATTCTAGAAACAATTAGTATTTACGCATAGAAAATCCCTGTTTAGAGAAATTAACACTCCTAATTTTCTATACTGTAACATATATTCAAGATACACAAGTATTAGCTCCTTGCCTAAGTAAGCCTGCACTGTTTGTCATGTCAGAAAGAACTTATTCTATCAGTAATTAAATTCTTTCTTTTGAATTCCTTTTGATAAGAATAACTAAATTTTAACTGAAGTATTAGAAAAAATAAAACAAGTAAAGAAAAGTAAAATAATCTAGATTAGAGCTGACTGTCAGATTCAGAGATACCACAGTAAATTTTTGAAATCTTTATATACGTCAAGTGTGCCAAGGTAATAAACAAAACATCCTTTCCTTAAGCACAAACATGATCAGTATATAAGATCATGAATTTGATCACAGAACAAAAAATAGGACCAAATCATATTTAACCTAGGCCCAAGAAGTCAGTGGTCTAAATTATTAATATATCCCTTGGGATTTAAAAGTCTTTGGATTATGAGAAATAATGAGGAAAAATCTGGTTTTCCAGCCTTGAAAAACAACTGAGAGGTGACTTCTCAAAAATAAGAAATTGCCAAACTATTATTGTTTGTCCCATTAAATGGAGAAAAGTAGAAAAGCTGGAGATGCAGTAAGGAGTTTCAGGACAAGGCTGCAGGCAATGGAAATAAGTTAACATTGCTAACAGCTGTCCAGTGAAGACATAGTTCTGCAAATAGAAACCAGTGCATACCTGTGTCAGGGAAGCTGTAATTGTCAACAACATTGGCCTAGGAGCCAGCCAGGGTGATTAGGAAGGCATACTTCTGAGCATGTCTGAGTGAGTCATGGAAGCATGATCTTGAGGTCCATATCTTATTCCTCACCTCTTCCTCTCAGGTGCTATTCCCCTGCTCTGATTCCCAGTAGCCATGAACTGAGCATCTTTGCTCCACCACAACCTTCCATGATGATATTCCTGCACTGGAGCCAGCCAATCTCAGACCAAATCCTCTGAAACTGTGCAACAAGTAAACTTCTCCTTCTTAAATTGAGAGTCCAGGGATTTAGCTCAGTGGTTTTGCCACCTGCTGCACAATCACAAGGACCGGAATTAGATCCTTAGTACCAAAAAAAAAAAAATTTAAAAAATTCGGGCTGGGGATTTAGCTCAGTGGTTCTGCCGCCTGCCTCACAAGTGCAAGGTTCTGAGTTCGATCCCCGATACCAAAAAAAAAAACAAAAAGTTGGGAGTGTCGGGTATTTTGTCCAGCACCAGGAAAGCTGAACAGTACAATACCTGGACAGCATTAATAGTCTAGTCTCTTTTTTGCACCTGTTTCAAACAGAGTTGTTATGAAAGAATGTCAAGAAAACAGCACTCACCCTGTTCCTTAAGACCTCCAGAGTCTGAGCCCTGTAACCTTTCTCAGCAGCTAACCACATTCCAGACATTCACCTATAATATATACTATATGCAGCTTCTGATTAGCTGCGGTCTTAAATTTTAAAAGGCTGCACATGACATTTTCAAAAGGTAAAAAAACATAAAGTTTGATTTAATAAAAAAGAATTATATGTATCCTTCAAAGTAAACATAGATATGAATTAGAATATTGTGTCTTCTAGCACTTCATGACACTTGTAGCAAATAAAATTTTAAGCAGAATTCTCTGCCTATTGTTCATTCATCAAATAAGAAAATGAAAGACCGCTCTTCTGTTAAATATCAGATACCTGAAATGTTTTAATAGACTTTAATCAACTCCAGAATGGCACTTATCTGTGAAAATATAATGAGATTCCCTTTGAAGCAAAATACAATATGCAGAACAAAAAGATTCCTTTATGCTGCTGTTTCATTGATAGCTATTATACAGCTCACAAACTCTTTACAATGAACTATCAATAAGGCTCAGTTTCTAAATGTCTGTGACATAGGGATGGATGCAAAGCCACTTGCCCTGAAACATTGATCAGATCTTGAGAGTCAAGGCAGCCCATGTGGTAACACTGGCTCCTAGGTTGCTAGTTAGACAGCAACCTAGACAGCAACCTATTTGTAGATTTATGACTCCTTACTGACTATAAGCAGTGTCTGAGAGCCTAGGACCCTCCATGTTTCACAAGAAGTATACCAGAGAAATAACTACCTGTGGATTCTCATACAGTTTCTACATTGAGATATCCTGTCTGTTTCTCTAATCCGTGGGTGAAATCCTGCATGGAATCTACTTGGTGAAATACCATGTCACCACCACCTGCATGGCTGTATTTGTAGGTGTATTCTATTTAGTAATTAGTCATTTCTCAGAATGACTGGAGCAAATTTCCAGAATTCAGCAAGGCATAATGGTGAAGAAGGCAAACACTTCAGTGTGACTTCTAATCTCAGGGAAAGGTTATTTGCCTTGCTGAAATTTTAACCTCTACTTTGGGCCTATCATTAGAAGGAATTAATTTATAATTTCAATGGAATTTAAATACTAAGAGCACTGGTTCTCAATATCACTATATGTAAAATATCGCCATCAGGGCTTGATAAACATGCAAAATCTAGACTCTCTAGTTAAAGATTCAACCAAATAGATGAGTCCAAGAAACTGCAAACTGAACTTCTACAGATTTGTGGACTATTTTGAGAAACATTTGACACTCCCTTGGGGCAAATATCTCACTTACTGGATAGTTTTAAATGTTTGTTGGTGAATGAGTATTAAGATATCTAATTTAACTATGTATTATTGCTATTGACAATTATTAAACCACTATGAAAAGTCAGTTTGCTACAAGTATTTTTAAAAACAACTGTTTATACAGCTAAACATTTTATTTTTGTAATGCTGCAATATAAATCTATGTACTACTTAAAAAAGAAATGCAGACAATGCCTCTATGATTTAGTGTAGTCAGCTCAATGTGCATAGAATGACAATCATCAACAATAGATTAAAAATAATAAACATGGAGGAAATAAATACATAGAACATTTTTAGATCACTTCAAAGAACATAACTAAGAACTAATAACTAATAAGAACTAATAACTAAGAACAAAGAACATACTAAGCTTAACAAGGACAAATAAAATCTGAATACTCATCAAATGTGAACCATTTTTTTACCATAAATAATTGATCTATGGAAGACCTGAGAAATGAACTTCTAAGTGAGAAAATGGATCTTTTTTCTTCCTGGGGAAGGAAGATGAACTTTGGAATATTCTTCTCTTGCTCTTGTAATGCATTTACTCAGTATCTCTTTCCAAAGTATGGTTCTGTATACTTGCAAAAGGTAAAATTGTATGAAAATATTTTAGTACAGAAATGATTTCCACAATACAACCCCTCCTGTATATAGTATATTTTATCTGAGATTAGAAGGAAAGCAACCCTTCCACCATGAAAATGGCCAAAATGTACTAAAGCCTTATGTTAGCCAAAACGCTAGAGTAACAAAATCACTAGTAGCCACTACTGTTATACTCTTCTAAGTATTTCATAGAGTTAAGCCAACACTATAGATGAGTGCTATGACGTCATGTATAGCATGTTGCATTTTTTGACTTTTAATTTACTTTTATTAGTACATATTTGATACACTCGAGGAACATATCATGAGAAGTGACACACATTGGATCTCAATAATTTTACCTCCCCTTCTCTCCTCCCTCGCCTCTTCCTCTGTCCATCTATCTCCTTCCCATCTCCAAAAGGTCCTCCTCCCTTTTTCCTATCTTCTATTTTTTTTTAATTTTTCTCTTTAAATTATTTATACTTTGGGTTTCTCATATAAAAGAAACCATGCAGTATTTAACCTTCCCTGTCTGATTTATTTCATGCTAATAATTTAACATATTATTAACTGAGTGGATTAATCCATAATCTCTAATCTTCCTTCAAAGCACTAGCTTCTGAATCTTGTGGCTGCAGAAATCATCTTCATATTCCTGTGCACTTCTGCTCCCATCTGTTGAATTGAATGGTTTCCAGGAGTCAGTTTTATTTATTCCTAAACTTGTTTCACTATTTTTATTTTACACTGTAATTATCTAGATTAATTAAACATTATGTAAACTGATAAAATAAGAGAATGAAAAGAGAATCATTTCCAAGAAGACTGATTTGAATGCTTCAATCAAATGTTTTGATTAAAGGTAAATTATAAAAATAATATAGTCTCATGTGGGGACAAAGCAATGAAAAAACTGAAAGTCATAGAAAGTTAGAAGGATTCTATACCATCCCTATCTGGCAAATGTTCTCCCTCCACTTTAAGTAAATGAAGCCTGAAAATGGAGGAAAATAATTTAGGAATTTAGTCAGTGAACTCAGACTCAGAAAAGCTCTCACCATAGCATAGAAACATTGGTGAAAGAACTTAATTTAGTTATGTGTCGTAAGTTAACACAAAATATTTGGCATGTGAGTCATTATGTATTATTATAAGGATTTCACAATACAGGCCAATCATTTTGTCATTATTTGCAGTTTTAACTTCCGAACTAACTGATCAGCTACCAAGGCTGACTGCATTGAATTAGAGAATTCTAAAATTGCAGAATTATCAACAACAAAAGTATCTGTGGAGTTGAGGGAGCAAACTAGTGGGCTGCAGGACAAATTCAGTCAACTTTTTAAAAAAAAGGAATGTTTTATATAACAATTCAAATCTTTGTCTTCTTGAAGTTAGATCAAGACTGTGCTTGAAAGTCCATGATATAACAATAGCTATACCTGAGCTGCAGATTAAAAAAGGTCCCCACTCCTACCAATTCTTCTCCTCTACCTCACTCATTCATCTCACCTGTCTGCTTTCCACAATGATTTGCCTTCACTAACCATGCTTTTAGGTATTGCATATGAGAAGTAAAGGTTTCTACTTGGCCTGTGCTATCTGGTAAGTATACCCTGTCCCACTCTACAAGTTCATCCAATAAACTTTGTCTCAAATTTCCATCCACCACCATAAAAAAGATATAAACACACTTATTCACACACATAGATAACAATGCTTATCTTTTGGGGAGCCAAAAAAATCTTTTCTAAAGTACATACAATACATAAGTGCATACTAAATATTTAAGTTTTCAAGTACTGTAAAATGCGCAGTTTAATTGAAACAGTTTAGCACCTCTATATTTTCCACTTCCACAGCTATACTAGAATACTGCAACAATTTGGATCAGGGATTTCCCCCAAAGGGTACTGCGTTAAAGAGTTGGCCACCAGCCTGTGGTTATTAGGAGGTGGCAGAACATTTAGGAGATGAGGCCTAGTGGAACGAAGTTGAATCACTGGAGGCATGCCCTTGAAAGGAATATTGGGGGCTTGCACACCCTGGCTACCTCTCTTTTAGCTTCCTGACCTCATGGGGCAAAAAGATCTTCTCTAATGTGCGTTACTACCATGAGATACCATGCTATCACAGCCCCTAAGCAACGGGGCCAAGTAACCATGGACTGAGACCTCAGAAACACTCATCCAAAATAATCTTTTGCTTTTTAAGTTTATTTTATCAGGTGTTTTATCACAGTGACAGAAAGCTGACTAACAAACACAAAGAGATTTGAATGAACTATATAATGAATGAGTTTTGAAATTTCCACAATGACTCCCTATAATATCATCAAATTCATTGACATGAAATATTTGAGTCCAGTGAGTAACTTTCTTAATTTTTCAAAAGAATAAAGCAATATCTGAACTCTGAGATGGGAGATCAATTTATATTAAGGGTAAACGGTATGATGTATTTTATGGACAGTAAAAATTCTCACCTAGAGAGAGTCATCCAGGATTTATTTGTTCATTTGTTTTGCTTTTAAAAGAATACCAACAACTGAGTAATTTATAAGCAATAGAAGTTTATTTGACTCACAGTTCTGAAGGCTGAAAAGCCCAACAGCATGGCACTGAGTGCTGAGGTCTTTCATGCTTTGACATAACCCAATAGAAGTGAATACTCATACAACAGAAAGGAAAATTGGACTGAACTCATCTTATTAATCAAGGGCTTTCTCTCCCTATGATTAGCCCAGTCTTGCAATAGTGACATTAATACATTCATGATGACACAGCCCTGGGGACCTAATCACCTTTTAAAGATCTCATCTTTTAGTACTGTTATAATGCAATTAAAGGTCAACATGTATTTGGGAAGGGGCATTCAAACCATGACAATAAGGTATTCCATTCAGAATTTTGAGAAATATGTGTAGAAAGTTAACAAATGACAGATTATGAAAAAGGATTTGAATGTTAGACTACAGGATTTTGATTTTATCTTACATACAATAGGGAAAGATTGAAGATTTTAGAGGCATAGTAACAATATGAAAGTAAGTATTTGGGGAAATAGATCTGGCATCAGTATGTAGTAACAGTTTAATTGGAGAAAGAATATAAGAAGGGAGGTTAATTAAATGTTGGTTCCAAGAGAAAGAATACATGAATTGGCACAAGGCCCCCAGTTTTTTGTTTTAATTATTTAAATATAAATATTGGTAGGACTGAGTGGAATTGGATATAGGTAAGAAAGCAGGAATGACTTTGCAGACAATAGATTTAAGATTTCAAAATTAAATTAGTATTATTGAGACAAAAAAGTTACTGAAAAAGAATCATTTTGAGGGGAGGATAATTGCATTTATTGAGGTCCTGTTTAAAAAAAAAGTTAAGAGAAACTATTAGCAGTAAGGTAGCTGAAGAGAGTAACAGTATCATGACTTCATTAACTATTTCAAACCTCAGTGAGTGAAATTCCTAAAATCCCAAGAATATTAGGTTAAAGAACATAAAAATTAATTATGGGCACTTAGATGTGTGGGCACTTAAATTTCAGAGATGCCCTTAAAATTGACTTGGAAAGTAAAGATCCACCATACTTTCAGAAAAATATGTCACACATTGAATGGGGTTTTTAAGTAACTCTGTAGGATGATTTTAGTTACTTTGAAAGACTGAAACAAAGTTAGCAAAAGTCCAGTAATTATATCCTTCAGTCTTACATTCGTGATCATGAAGACTAGTCATAGACTTTGAGGTTAACCAAATCTATCATGATACATAAAGATATGAATTCACCCCCAGACATAATTTCTAGCAACAATTTTGGAATCTGAAATTTATCTTTTGCTTATATTTCAACTTAAAAATTATAGTGAAAAAGATAGAATTCAAGTTATCTGCTTGACATTCAAAAGATGATTTAAATATGCAGCTAGGGTTGATAGTACCAAAATATATCATTTGTCAAATATTTCGTTGAATAAGTCTTTTAGCAAATTAGTATCACTTGAAAATAGTATAATTATGTCATCACTATAATTATCTGTTAAATGTAGACTGTAAACTCTATCTTATCTAAAACAGCGATTAAATACAAAACAGATTACCAAAGACAAGTCTTTTGAGGGTATAATAATAAGAAGCCAGGATGAGTTATCTACACTATTAAAACTACTGCCTATGCTGTCTAAAATAAAAGAACTAACATATGCTTTTACACAGGAATTATTTTGAGAGCTAAAATGTTATGAATGACCAATGTTTTGTTTTTTCCTTCTGTGAAAATACTTTCTGGATGCTCTAGGATTTCACAAAGCACAGTGAGCTTCTCTACCTCCCCTCTTCACCTCCAAAGCCATCTAAAAATGAAATTGCTTCTCAGGAGGCAAATTAGTGAAAAAGTCACTTCAAATACATATCTTATCCTAAAACTCAGTGGAGTCTGAAGTGGCTATCACGTTAAAAGCCCAAAGTAGAATAATGTAAAATTCTAATGTTAAGCTTAAAAAATTGTTATAAAACCTTGTTGAAATCAAGGAAAAATAGACTTTCAATTTGATATTTTTCAGTATTCTTAAAAAAATATAATTTGGCATCCTGTTATTTGGGAAATAACAATCGCATTGACTTGCATATGGTCTTGAATACTATGATGTCATATCAATAAGGTTTAGTGTATCAGTATATAAATTATTTTAAGAAATGCACAGGTATCACAGATAAATCTGTATAATTGAATGAGATCCCTGCTTAGATTCTAGGCATTTTAGGGTAAATTTATGGCAAAAGAGTTGATTCATTTTATTCTGGCATGTTTATGATGTGAATCTTTTGTTTCATTGTAAAAAATATCATATGTAAAATGCATTTTTCTCATTTTTGCAATTCACTTGCTTTTGGAGCATTCAATATGAGTTTTCAAAAAAGAGAAGCCACAAGGACCTCTGCAATAAGTCCACAGTTCAATGTAAGCAAGCCTCAATATCTAACATTTGTAGTTGATGCACTTTGTTGAGGATGGAAAGGAAAGGGACATCCATTTGGTTCAGTCTAGGGATGCTGAGGGACATCCTGCAATGCACAGGATAGCTCCCCCAAACAATGGGCATTTAATTCAAAGGTGTTTTTTGGTGTGTTTTTTTTAATACATTAATTGGTACGTTTTAGGTATACAATACATTTACATTTATCATTGGGTGTTTGTACTTGAACATGATGTATCTTAGTTATTTTTTTCTCCATTCCCTATGCGCCCTTCACCCCCACCACCCTTCCCTATTTACATAGACTTTGTTTCCATTTTTTTCTTTCTCATAATTTTTCCTTTCCCTTCTTCCCTTTCCCCTTCCCCTCCTGCCACCCCTCCACCTTTGGACCTTTTCCTATTTCAAATTATCAGTTATTCATTTTAATCATTTTCATCCTTATTTACACTTTCAGTTTTTTACACTAGAGATACTATTTGGTATTTACACATGTGTGTCCTATTTATTTCACTTAAGACTATGGCCTCAATATCCATCCATTTAGCTATAAATGACTAGTTTCTCATTCTTTATGGCTGAGTAGTACTCCATTTTATAAAAAAAACACATCTTCTTTATCCAATTTCTAGTTGATGGGCAATTGGGCTATTTCCAAGCTTTATCTATTACAAACTGTGCTGCTATAAACATGGGTGCACATACATCACTGTGGTATGATTCTTTTAATTCTTTGAGGAAGATACCCAGTAGGGGAATAGCTTGGTCAAATGGGACCTCTAGTCCTAGTTCTTTGAGGTATCTCCATATGGATTTCCACAGTGGTTGCACCAGTCTGCACTCCCTCCAACAATGGAGAAGGGTTCATTTCTCTCCACAACCCTGCCAGCATTTGTTATTGGTTGATTTCCTGATAGCAGCCATTCTTTGTGGGGTGAGGTGGAATCTCAGTGTTGTTTTCATCTGCATCTCTTGAATGACCAGTGATGTTGAACATTTTTTTATATATTTATTTGCTGTTTTTACTTCTTTGTCTGAGAATTGTCTGTTCATTTCGGATGTCCATTTTTGAATTGGGTCTTTGAATTTGGGAGGTCTGATTTTTTTCAATTCTTTATATATTCTAGATAGTAGACCTTTGTCTGAGGTACAATGGCTAAAAATTTCTTCCAATATTGTAGGTTGTCTCTTAGCTCTGTTGGTAGTTTCTCTTGCAGTGCAGAAGCTTTTTAATACGATGAGATCCCAGTTGTTGATTCTTTGTGTTAGCTCCCATGCTACGGAAGTTTTGTTCATAAAGGCTTTTCCTATGCCAATTTCATTGAGAGTTCTACCTAACTTATCTTGCAGCAAGTTTACTGTTTCTGTCTTGATATTTAGCTCTTTAATCCTCTTCGATCTTAGTTTAGTGCAAGGTGATCGGTATGGGTCTAGTTTTAATCTTTGTCAGGTTCAAATCCAGTTTTTCCAACACCATTTATTGAACAGGCTATCTTTTCTCCAATGAGGGAAATTGGCTCCTTTGTCAAAGATGAGGTGGCTGAGTATGTCTGGAGTTGTTCCTGCGTCCTCTAACCTATTCCATTGATCCTCAGGTCTGTTTCTTTGCCAGTACCATCCATTTTTATCACAGTAGCTTTGTAGTATAGTTTCAAGTTGGGGATTGTGATACCCCCTGCCATGCCTCTGTTGCCCAGAATTTCTTTTGCTATTCTAGGTTTCTTCTTGTTCCAAATGAATTTTTGGATTGTTTTCTCTAGTTCTGTGAGGTATATGTTGGAATTTCAATTAGTATTGCGTTAAATCTATATAGTAGTTTTGGAAGCATGTCCATTTTCACTATATTAATTCTGCCTACCCAGGAACAAGGGATATCTTTCCATTTTCTTATATCCTCTTCGATCTCCTTCTTCAGAATTCTGTAGTTTTCAGTGTAGAGCTCTTTTGCTTCCTTTGTTAGGTTGATTCCTAGATATTTCATTTTTTTAGATGCTATTGTAAAAGGAATTATTTCCCATATTTCTCTCTCAATGGGTCTTCTCTCTGTTGACCCTCATGGAGTTGTGACCTTCATTGTCTTTTCTTAGGCTATTGCATAAAATTGTTGGGATGCTGGTTTGGTTTTGAAATTTCTCAGGTGTTCTTTGTTGTGAAAGTATCTAATTTCCCCATCGATTTTGAAAGACAATTTTGCCAGATACAACAGTCTAGGTTGGAAGTTATTTTCTTTTAGGGCTTGAAATACTTCACTTCAGGCTCTCCTTGATTAGAGGGTTTGTGTTGAGAAATCTGCCGTGATTCTGATGGGCTTTTCTTTTTAGGTGATTTGTTTCTTTTCTCTGCCTGTAGAATTTTGTTCTTCTGTTGGGTTTCTGGGATCTTGACTATTATATGCCTAGGTATAGATTTGTTTTATCATGGCTGGCTGGAGTTCTACATGCCTCACTTATCTGTGTGTCCAATTCTCTACCTCTGTCTGGGAAGTTTCCTACTATTACTTCTGTGAACAGCTTTTTTATGTCAATTGTGCTCTCTCTTGTTTTTTCTTGGACTCCTATCAGTCTTATGTTATTCTTCATTGCATCATCTAGCAGCTGTTGGATTGATTTCTCATGGTTCCTTACTATCTTTAAGAAATCTCTGTTTTCATGGTCCTTAACTGTGATCCTGTCTTCTATATCTGATGTTCTGTCTTCAGATTCTCTTAGTCTGCTCTGCATGCTTTCAATGGAGTTTTTAATCTCCTGAATATCTGTTTGAATCTGTTTCACAGATTCCATTTCTTTCTTATGTTGGGCGACCATGGTTTCCATTTCTTTCTTATGCTGGGCATTCATGGCTTCCAGCATGTTTCTGATCTCATCTATTTTCTTGTCTGTTTCTGCTCTAGAGCCTCTAATCATGTCTTTCATTCTACTCACCATCTCTGTATTTATATGGGAGATAATTTCTGCTCTGAATTTTTCTAGAGCCTCATGTATCTGCTTTGTTACTTCCTTTGCTATCAGTTCAGGGTGTCCAGGTGGTTGATTATCCGACTTTTCCACCTCATTTCTCCCAGAATTTCCTTTTTGTGATGTGGAAGCCTGCGTTTGTGCCTTGCTTAAATGTCCTCTCATTTTTGTTTTTGGTACTGTCCTTGGTTTAATTCCTCGGTTGATATTTCAAAATTGCTTAATGCAGGTATCTTTGTTGCTTGTGTTTAAAACCCTTGTGGAATGATTGCTTTTCAGAGGTGTCTACCAGATATGGCTTGTGTTTAGGTTTTGAGGCTCTAATGACTCTGAGGATATTTTATTTTCCTTATACCAGGAAGGAAAACTGATTAGATCAATCACTACATGTTAGGCCAAATGTTACAGTCAGCAATACCATAGCATCAAGCGCAATTTAGAAAATGACAATTTGTGGTAGTTATTAATCTATCACATTTAACTATGTGAAGTATAATCCCCTGTGCCTCTGTAGTGTGGGACCAGATAACAGAAGAGCCAGAAGGCGGGGGTGGGGGGGGGGTGGAATTGGGCCTTACAGGCGCCAGAGCAGCTAAGAGGAGCACGGGATGAAGGCGGGGCTCCAAGCCACTCGCAGGACCTCACCATAATTCAGTTTTAATAGTCATTTAATTCAAAGTTTTAATAGTCTAACCTCAGGTTAGAAACCCTACTGTAGGCTCCCAAGGACCCTCATGGATTCTTTCCCCACACTGGTAGGCAGTATTCCACAGAGACCATGAGAATCATCAGCTTTTTCACCCAACAAGAGGCTGCTTGTCTATTATTGCTCAAATAAGATGCTGCAGTATTTTTTCTGTCCTAGTTTGAGGTAAAAAGTGATTTATATTAATGATTCTTTAGCCTCATTTATTAAAAGTTCCCTTTATTAAAGGCTAAAGCAAGTTTCTTATTTTACTACCTTCTTTAAATGTTACTAATGAAAGATAATGTTACATTACTGAATTTTATTATTTCTAGGAGTCGTTTTGGTGAAATTTTTGGGTCTTCTATGTAAAATATCATGTCATCTGTAAATAATGATAGTTTGACTTCTTCCCTTTCTATGTATTCCTTTTATTTTTTTCTCTTGCCTGATTGCTCTGGCTAGTTTTGAGTACTGTATTGAACCCTTTTCTTATTCCTGTTTTGAAAGAGAAAGCTTTCAGCTTTTCTCCATTTAATATGATGTTGGAAATACATTTATCTTAAATGATCCTTATCAAATTGACCTAAGGTCCTCTATATCTATTTTATTCAAGGTTTTTACCATGAATCCATGCTGGATTTGAGAAATAAATGCACATATATATTTTATGAAAACTCAAGAAATTTCTCAGACCATTTCTGCTGCTATAATAAAATGTCACAGACTGAGTAATTTACAAACAACAGAAACATATTTCTCACAGTTGTGGGAGCTAGGAGGTCTAAGATCAAGACAACAGCAGATTCAGTGTGTGGAGGGTATGTTTCCAAGATGGCAATTTGTTGCTGTGGGCACTATATCCTCACATAGTAAGTCTGAAGGACAAAAGGGCTAGAAGGATTGTTATTTTTGTAAGGCATCTAAAGGGCCCTAAAGGCTCTACCTCCTAGAGGCTCCACTTTTTAATATTATTACATTAAGATTAAATTTCAGGGCTGGGGATTTAGCTCAGTGGTTTTGCTTCCTGCTGCACAAGCGCAAGGACCCAAGTTTGATCCCCAGTACCAAAAAAAAAAAAAAATTTCAACGTGAATTCTGGAGGGAACATATATATTCAAACCATATTCCTACCTTTCTGGCCAACTAAATGATTTCTTGTTCTCACCATCTGTCATATTTCTCAATTGTGATGACCAGTGTAAAGTTTCCTATGTGCTCTGACAGAAAGATCCATCTTTCTAGAGGAAAATGTCCTCGAGCTAACAATTATGATTTGTTTATATTCATCTTTTTCTTAGAAGAAATTGTTTATTTTTTTGAATGGAAGAAGGACAATTTTACAGTAATTTTATGAAAAGTGTTGATACAGACCTTTGTAGTTTTTTCTCCATCTTTCTATTTCTCACTTACCATTAAATGACAGTTTAGAGCTGGGCTTAGTTTATTTATTTTTTATTTATTTATTTATTTTGAGCTGGGCTTAGTTTAGCATATAAAGAAGCTGAGTCAGAAATTACTCTCTGGAACCTCAGTTTTCTCACATATAAAATGGGATTGATATTAATAGTACCTGTTATCTTAAGTGAGATAATTCATGTAGAGATCTCACTACAATTCTAGTAATTAGTTGTTAGTTAATTACTAATAGTAATTAATTGTTAATTCTGCTGTTATTACTACTATTTTTATCATCATTGTTGCTATGTCCTAAGGAGAATCAAAGTTGATGTTTGGATATAAATGTAAAGATTTGCAGTTCTAGCTGTATCCACATTGAAACCCAAACTCCCTGTAGTCTAGGATCATCTCTATTATCTCAACTTCCAGCTCACTGCCTGGCATGCAGCCAGGTCTCTTCAAGTTTAAATGAATATTCAAATTACCAATTAATCAACACCTATAAACTAGGACCAGCAAAATTCAAGATGCACTTCACACCTAAAGAAACTTAAGATTTATTCTCATAGCTTAAAAAGGTTTTAAATTAAGTCCTACTTCTAGAAAATGTCTTGGAAATTGAAAAATCTAGATTACTGAATGTTCCACCAGTAGTTTACTATGAGATCTGCCATCTATACTGTTCTTCTTGTTGTTGGTGTGTCCATGCATATATATTACATATATGTACATATATATTACATATCATAATAATCATATAATATAGTTCTTATGTTTAAAAACAAATTAGGTCTTTTTTAGAATTTATTTCATGAAAAATAAAACAAAATTTTATAACAAAATAAGAGAATAACAATAGTAAAAACATTGTGTATTGTTACTTTCAAATAGTTAGAGTACAAGTCATAAACCAAAAAGATTCTCACAAAACAAGAAACAGATAATAACACAAAACTTTCTTTTCAATGATTTAAGGTAAACTTGTAGTATAAATGAAACATATCAGCATATATATTAAAATATTTTTGAAACAACAAAATGTGTAATTTGGGGAAGTATTTGGACTTCTTTCTACGTTCTATTTATCTCTCTTCCATTTTGCTCTTTATTTGTACATTTATGTATAGTATATTTTTCAATTAGGTGTTTATTCTAACTGAATTAAGAAGTCATTTTTTTATGTTGGGGAATAACACAATAAGAATTCATTTTGCAGAGACTCCCACAGCTACACTGTAGAGAACCTGTGTGCTATAAACAAGAAGAGAAGCAGGGAGACCAGTTAGGAAGCATTTTGCAGCAGCCAAAGAAAAAGACAGTGGTGACTCAAATAAAGTATTCCATTATGACAGAGAGATGAGATACAATGAAAGCTGACAGAAGGGAGAGGACTAGCTGGAAAAATGAGAAATGCAGGGGTAGAGTAAGAAAGGGCAGGCAAGGCATGTAAAGGAGAGTAAACAAGGAAGATGCCAGGGTTTTAAGCCAAGCAACACTGGATGGTGGTGTCATTTACTGAGGAGCAATGGGGTATGGCGGAAGGATTAAGATCCCCTATCACACTGGTTTATTGCTAATTATTTCCTCACCCCCAGATTTCTAATTCTAATGGTTTCCTTTCAGGGACCCAAAGCTGTCTTTTTTTTCTTTCACTTGGTGAAAGCATTTCCTGCTCTGTTTTCCTCCTTCTCCACCTCTCTTCTACCATTCTTTCACTTTTTGCTTTATTTCCCCTTGACTCCTCTGCTCCTAGCTAGTGAGCTAAGGCTTCAGAAGAATATAAAAGAGAGATGTAGATTGCCCAGAAATACCTCTCCTGGGGAAAGATCATTGAGCCCAAGAAGGAGAAGGAACAAACTACCTTGTAAAACTCATCATTAAACTCAGTTTACTTAGTCCCACTGCACTATTTATGACAAGTCACTAAAATGTCAGCCTATTCCTCAGTGAAATGAGAGATTCTGTTTTACAGGTAAGCTTTTCCTTAAAATGTTTTGGTGGGGACTGTAAGTAGGATACATAACAACTTTATTTCCTCAGTACCCAGAGCATTTCTAAAAACACTGGGCTATGTAAATAGAAGATTAAACAATGATATTTAGGAAGTGATATTTCATGGGTGGATTTTTAAAACATTTCTCCATAAAGCCAATAGACAAGAAGTGCTGTGTTCATTCCTTGAGCAGTTATTCTAGGGTTCTGAGTACTGGATTGTGGGGCTGCTGAGTAAATGAACCTTAGAATCACCTCTGGGACCAGAGCATCACTTCTAAAATACACCTCCGCAGCATACATCAATAATAGCATCAAGGATAATAATATATGCCCTATAATAAATTTTTGGAAACACATCTGGTAGGCAAATGATCCCACCTAACCCTTGCTAGAGAGAGAGAGAGAGAGAGAGAGAGAGAGACTCTTGATGCTGTGTCTGTGGAAAACTTAAACATTCAGGAAGTGCTGAAGTATTCCTACCCTGCATTTGTTTGGCCCGTGTAGCAGAAGTTTTAGGAGCTGTATGCTCAGATAGGTCATGATACACAAAATGCTAAACAAGTGAAGTCTCCAGCCCAGAAAACTACTCTAGAGTAAGACAGGTGACAGCACATGGTGGATAATAAAAAGGCCCAAGTCACATCCCCATTTTCAGCTGGAAGGAGAAGCCCAGCATAAGTCCAGTCTCATTTTAGCATTTGGGGACTTGATCAGACATCCTGATGTAACCATGGATTGAATCCTGTTATCACATTAGCTCTTTGGTGAAGAAACACATACCAATTTTCATCTTACCTGAACCATGAGGTTTGCATGTCACCTGGGAACTCATTAGAAGGCAAGAATTTTGCAGTTAAAGTTGCTGAATTAATCACAGGTGCAAATCCTAACTCAAAGAGAAAAATTAAGTTTGGAAATCAGATAACATGATGATGACAGAGCTTTTTATGTAAAAACCTATAAATCATCCAGATTATTAAAACAGTAAAGCCTTGTTGATGTGACAACATAAAATAGTGTAACAGTAAACTGCAAGTGAGCCTTGGGACAGCTGAATAAAGTACCAAGGGATAGAGGCAGTACATCCCCAGTGAGTCTCAGTTTCCCTGAGAATGAAATATTTACACAATTCTTTCACTCTGAAACCTAAATAAAACTCTGCCTAGGAGTACAATCAGGACAGTCAATAAGAGTGACAGCAGAGGGTTTTTTTCTAGTTTACTGCCTACTTCCTTACATTAGCTTCATAGTATTTCATAGATTATTTCTTTAATGCATCTCAAAACTTTTAAGTCACAATATTGTTTTACATTTTATTAAATTCAAGATGAAATACAAGAAGTTCCATCAATCAATATGTCCTTCATCCTTGCAAATCCCCTCTTCCCTGTAACACTTCTTAGTAAAATTTTCTGCTATCTTAATCTTGGTCTAGTATGGGAATTCCTAGTCTCTTCACTCTTCTTTTTTTTCTTCATTTTTCTTTCTTCTTCATCTTCTTTGACCATTTCTTTTCTTTTCTTTCCTTTGTCAGCATCCTGACTTTATTCCAACATGCAAACTTTGGAGATAATCCAAAGGTGTGCAATAAACGTGACTAAGTGCCTAGGAAAGAGGACACAAAGAAGGATCAAAGACAATGTTTTAGATAAAATAAAAAGCTGCTGTTGAATATATTCAATAACAGTTCTCCCAAGCAAGGTCTTGAATTTCAATGACATTTACTTAACTTTGAGTCTAAAAGAAAATGTGAGTAAACATTTTGAAAGCCAACCCCCTGAAATTCACATGCCTGCCATTTTCAGATATTCTCATATCTCTTATATCTTACCTTCCTTAGGTTACCCGTTCTGTATGCAGAGTGCTGATGCTTTTGTTTTCCATTTTATAGTCAAGGAAATGTTTCTATAGTTAGAATTTACACCATAGAACAGTGGCTCAAATGGAGGTGATAATGCCCCTCAAAGGATATTTATCAGTTTTTGGATATAATTTTAGCTATTACAACTGGGGGAGGGATATGACCAGAATTTAGTGAGTAGAGGCCAAGAAATCTATCAAATGTACTACAAGGGCAGAGTAGCCCCCCCGCCAAAACTAGGAATTTTCCAGACCAAAATGTCAATAAGTGTGTTTTAGCAAAATAGGCAGGAAACAAAAGTGATGGCTATGCTCTGGGTCACCAAAACCAGCTACAGCTCTTGAAGTGAGCACCTTTCCATCCTCCTGACTAAGATGAAAAGAAGAACACTCCCATATAGTTTTATCCATTGTCCACTAGGCTTTTCTTGCAGGGGGATCTTATATTCTTCTTAATGCAACAGCTCTTCTCCATCCAGGATGAGAACTCACTTCACGGATGACAATATCCCTGATTTTGTTGTCTGAAATGTAGTATGATGTGTGTGTGTGTGTGTGTGTGCACGCGCACACACACATGCCTGAATTCTCAATCCACAAAGCTCAAAGGAGTGAAAACTTTATCATTAATAACTATAACTGTGTAGTTTGTATCTCAAGATGCCTCTACAGCCAGTTTCTGAAAACTTTGCCTTGCTAATTGAGAGAAAATTCATTTAATCGATTGTTCCAGTCAGTTCATTCCCTTACCTGTTTTCTCTGAGGACTTTCCTCTATTCTGTTAGGTACTAGCATCCTGGCATGGGGGAGGCTTTCACCTCTGGTTGGCCTGTACACCACCAGTATGATCCAGCCTCCTTCTCAGAGAATCTGATCATCTAGTTCATTCCTCACAGACTGCCATCCCTACTTCTTCTAATATAGAGATCCATTCAGGTCTCCTTATGTACTTGTTTTCTTTCCCTCTCTCTCTCCCCTCCAACATTGTCTCTTTCTCCCTCAATTTAGAACTAAAACATCCCCCAACTTTCTCTTGAGATCAGAGGCTATGATTTTGGAGTCTTTTGGAAGGTGATTGGATCATGCAGTTGCTGTGCTCATGGGTGGATTCACCAGCTGAGTGTGTTATGGCAAGGTGGACCTGGTTAAAAGCGGGTCACTGGAAGGCATGACCTGGAAGTGTGTATCTCCATCCCTGGTTCTTCCTTCACTCTTTGCTTCCTGGATGCCATGATGTGAGCAATTTTTTCAGGAGCAGCCCTTTCACCATGCTGTTTTTCCCTTGCAGCCAGTCAACCATGCATGAACTGACACCTCTGAAACTGTAAGCCAAAATAAACCTCTCTCCTATAGATTGTGGGTGTATAGTATCGTGTCTGGGAAGTGAGAAAGTGACCAAGACACTCTCTGTCAACCTACTTCCATGCCTTTCTCAAAGAGTAGAGAGAAGCTCAACTGCAAGAATTCTCCTGACAGTGTCTCAAGATGAGTCTTCCCTTGATGATGCCATTGGCCATCTTGAGGTCACTGCTAACATACAATGGAAGTAGAGCCCCATCTAAGATAAACTGTAAATATACATCATCCTTTCCCTCTTGCATATTTCTTGACTTAGCTGAGGCCCTCCTGAGATCCAGGTCCAGATCACCAGCTGCAGAGCTCCATTTACAGATTCCCATTGACAGTGCACACATTGACATCCTCTCCAATTTCCTTCCTGTCTCAATAGTAGTTTTCTAAGCATATTGTTTAGGTTAGGACCTTGACCTTTGAAAACAAACCCTTCGATTCTCCTTGCATTGCTGCCATGCTTTCTGTGGCTTCAGTGGCAGTGAAAGCCAAGGAGATGAAGAAAAAAAATGAAGATGTATTTTGCACATGTACCAGTTCCCCACAAGGAATGTAATCATTATGCACTACATGTATTAATAAAGTGTTTTAAAAAATAAAAGAATGCCTGTGTATGTTTGTGTAAGAGAAAAAACAATAAGGTAAACAAAAGGATATATTAGAGACCAAAATGACTTAAAATAATTTTAAGATGTCATTGTTATCACTACTATTAAAACTGTTTTCAACTTACAAAGTACTTTCTCACATTTTATATGATCAACTTTATCATAAGTCTTGTTGGACATTTAAATTATAATTTCTCACATATATTTAAAGCCATTAATTTTTCCACCATTTAAAGGAAAAAAGATTCTCTATTAAAACCTTTAAATATTGAGTAGATATTCTAGGTCTTAACAGAACTCAACCCATTTGTATGTATTTTATGCCTTAGGAAGATGAGTTCTTGTATAATATACATGAAGAAAGTTTCTTCTATGCCAGGCCCTGTTCCAAGTATTTTGCATCTACATACTAATATCCTCTGAGGGACCTGATCATTATGGTCTCCACTTGACAAATGAGAAAATAGACACTAGAGGATAAGTGATGTGCCTAGGGTCACACAGCTAAGAACCAACAGAGCAGGAATTTGAATCTACACAATCGTATTCAGAGGCCAGTATCCCAAACTACTTATTATATCATTAGCATCTATTATGTGGGTGTAAAATTAGTCATAAAGACCATAGACTTATGGTGTACAGCACTCACCTTTACTTATTTAATGAGTTAAATAGCTGAGTTTTAAGAAGAGATACACTGTGATAATTATTTTCACATCACCTCTGAAAATTAGAGTAATAAGCCTTAGAGGGCAGTAGGATGTAGGCCTGGAAGTCTGGTGGCACAAAGCAGGAAATTCAGTCTTCCTTGCTTGACTGAGGCAAGAAAATTAATCAAGGTTGGGACATAGACCACCAAATTCACTGTGATAAGACATTACATATTACTTTGAACTACTAATAAAATGGACATTTCCTTGGAATCATTTCACGAGGTTAAAAGTAATTTATAAGCCTAGTAAGGAAGACAGAAGTTGGTCAAGATTTGGGAATTCAGTGTTATGTCCTGATTTCTTTCCAGAACACAACTAAAAGTTACTGATTTTTATAAATAAAAAATATACACATAGTGATCATTGTTAAAAAGAATTCTCGAGAATAGTTTCCTACTTCCAATGTTAATTTTGGGTATTTTCCTATGATTCAATGAGATGGCAAACTTTCTTCAGATTGCTCCAATATTGTGAAAATTTCAGAATGAATAAACCATGTGGATTGTTCAGCTCACTGCTTGAGTAAAAGCTCTCTAATAGCAGAGTGCTTTGTTTCCTGATATCCCGCATTTTCCAGCACACACCAACATTCACTAATTTCTGAATTCTTGTATTCCAAGATAGATGTGATATGGAGACAAAGCAACCCTGCACTAAAGTCTGTCCACACCCAGAGAAAGCCTCTGGTTTCCCCTTCTCTATGAGTGGGACATGAGGAGTTGCCTTAAGTGTTTTTAAAATATGTGTGCTAACTGAGCTTTATCTCTTCTTATACACAACCTCTGACCAGAGAGTTCAATTTAACATTTAAGTTTGTCTACCAAACAGAATGAATCCCAGAGAGTCTATTTTATTACACTGGGAACAAAATTCATTTTCCTGGAACAATAAACACTGTAGGCTTCTTTTCCACCTGTTCTAAATTGAATGAAAGAAAAATTTCACCTTTGAGGTATCTGTTGCCTTCTTCAGAATTTAACACCAGTTCTTTCACTATCTATATTCCATGCATTTCCCTTAATTTCTAGGCCCTGGAGACATAGAATATAGCACTTTTTCTTTCATGAGTTCAAAAGATGACTGGAATTTATATTCTTTATCTTTCTGAGATAATCTCTACTGATTGCTAAATATGTGTCCTCTCTGATCCCTGTTCTAAGGAACAAGCACTTATATCAGCAAGGAACCAGCCAAAGCAGCAGTTTCTTGGGATCTGCAGCCACAGAAAGCAGGTGCAAGAATAGGGCTTGATTCAGATTGAACAGCACAGCAAAAGCTTTTGTGCCAAAAGCAGAGCCTGCAGTCATGGAAATAGATTTTTCATAGAAATAAATATAAAACTCTCAATAAAACTACTTCAAAGATGTTTCATATGAAAATGACATCATGTTATGGCTATAAAACTTGAAGCACAGACACTTGATGCGCTTGATTTATAAAAGAAAAAGAAAAGTAACTTATCCCCTCTGGGGGATTCCTCCACTGTCATTATTGGTTTTGTGCACCCCACAGAGACCCAAGTCATAGTTGAGAGAAAAAGATAATGCATTTCATTTAGAGTAGAGAAAGTGGAGCTTCCAAAACAACTCTACCAGGAGACAGAACATTTTGGCACACTCCACATTGCAATCTCTTTAAAACGTCCAGTTGTATATGGCTAGGGAATTCCTAAGGTCACTTTACCCATTTTAGTGTTATAATCAGGCCAACTTTACTCCCACGAACCATTTTCTGGAAAGAAGGCACTGGAGGAAAACTGACACAACAGGACAACAACCTAAGGACAACATGAGCTCAACATGGAAGTCCACACTTCTTCCCTTGTACCTGGAAACTCATGCAAATTTCCATTTGTAACAAAAGTTCTCCTGTGTGGTTATGATGAATATTGTCAGATAATCTTATGTCAATGTATTATTAGAATCATTTCTGGGGGAACCCACTTTCTGGTCCCCCTTCTGTCTCTCTTTGACAGATGCTTTCTTTCTCTCAATAAATTTTTCCTACTCTAAACCTCCATTGTTCCTAAAATTCATTCTTTAACTTTAGAGAACATGAACTCTCATTTTGGATATCTAATAGATTTGGGAGTTACATCTCTTCCCCCATATCATTTTGGAGGTCTTCCACCGAGATTACTGGTTGGAGGTGAGTTTGCTTTTGTTCCATAGGTTTTAACTTTGGTCTTTCTGCTTCATAGAAGGTAACTTTTGTTTCATAAGCTCTCAACATTTGTTTCATAGATTCTGGTTTTTGTTTCATAAATTCTGGCCTTTGTTTTGGCTTTTGTTTCAAAAATGTTTTAATTTTTTAGTTGTGTGATTTAAATGTTTGCAAATTTCTTGTTATTCTTATGCATTGTCCCTTGTTAAAATTACATTTTATTCTTGTTTTGTGTATGTTGCATTTGGACTTAGTTGCTTAAAAATGTAAAATGGGTCTCTTATAAAATCACCTCAGATAAAGACAGTTCAGGCTTTTATCTGGCCCTTATAAAATGCCAAACAGTGGTTATTTTTCCAGCTAGTAATTGCCTTTAGGGCACCTGCCACTCTCAAAGCAGAGGACAGGTTTCTCCAGTTGTCCTCTGGTGAATCCCCACTCCCATTGACACCAATGGTGGGTGGAATGTTGACCAGACAGGCAATTGGGTTCCTTTCAGAGACAGATCTCTGATTGCATGGAATTAGCAGAAACTGAGGCGATGACTGAGGGGTCATGGCCAGGGCTACTCTCTGGCAGATACGCAAAGGTCCCTCAGAAGAAATTAGCTCCCAACAGCCCATCTAGATAATCAGCAGAAAATTTCCATACTTTTTCCCTATCTGGACTGGTGAAAGGGGAACTCTGTCAGTGATCATCAGATATCCTCTGTCTCAGAGTGATCTGAAATGATGTCTTCAGAGCCCTTTCTTAAACCTCCATTAGGAGTTGAGCTATAGGTTTGGACTGCTTTCTCTACTACTAATAAGACAGACTTCTAGACAAGTGTTTAAAAAAAACCCTAATCTTTGATAGAGTAAAACTACCTGAAACTTTTCTCCTCCCTAGGCATGGTCTTCATTATTTATGTGTGTAAGGGAGAAAAATACCTTTGCTGATATGTTGTGAACTTTGAAACTTTTACTGCAGAATTATAGAGTGCTATATGGTGATTTTTTTTGGATGTTTAACCAGCTTGAGCTTTATTTGGGCTTTTTCTCTCTGCTAGTGAGTTAAAAACTCCACTTAAACTTTTCTCCAACTTATTGGGAATTCATTTGAGAATCTCTTGTAGTCAGACTGCTCCTCCTTCCAGAAAGTCAGACCAAGGCAACTTGCAACAACTGTTTTGTCTTACACTAGGGAAAATAGCAATTGGTAACCTCCATCTGTGTTTTTCATGCTATCTAGAATATGGGACTATCTTGGTCAGCCTTTCTCTTCATTCAGGCATGCATAGGAAGTCCATAAGAGTTCCTTTACTATGTAGATTGTGGCTTCTAGGAGGACCTATAACTTTCAAATACTTAGTGAATTTAAAATGGATCTTAAAGGAGTAGTCTTCTATTGCTGCTAATAAAAGTTGCCTAAATAACTGAATAGACAACAGAAACATCTCAAAGCTTTCTCTGCCCTAGGGCCCAGTGTAGAATCTCTGTCTTACCATCTCTGAAGGTGACCTCTTTTGCAGGAAAAGTGACATAATTTGACTGTTGACTTATTTTCCTCTCTCTTTCAAGGAACTAGAAAGCAGAGGTTTAAATCTCTTGGTTTGCTAGCAATACTTCCTTCTATAAACATGATTGTTATGGCTAAAGTCAAATGTAACTTGCATTTTGTGAGTACCTACTGGAGTAAGGATATGAGTTCCCTGAAGAAGATAAGATCCCACACTGGTAAAGGGTAGACAGTCCAGTCCAGTTTTATTTTCTGGGTCTCTCTCCAGATGGTAGTGACCTACCCTGCTGTGGAATAAACCTTGGGGTTTGCTCTGGGCACACCCTAGGGGGCACAGGTATCAACCAGAGACTTATGGGATAACATATTTGTTTCTCTTGTTTCAGATTAGGAACCCCATATCTGAACCTCTTACTCCTTTGGAATGTATTAAGGAGCAATTTAGTATTTCTCTACACCCACGTGTGGTGTGCCTACCTCCTAAAGCCAAGTACACAAAGGAAAGTATTATGATGCTATCTCACAATTAGAATTATACTGTAAAAGAGAGAAAATGATCAAAATCATCTTATGTTGAGATTTTTTTTTACACTAAGAAGTAGTTCTTGCTTGTGTTCAAATGTAAATGTGGGACATAGAAAAATGAGAGACACCTCACTCTTAAGACATTCAGTACCTCTAAGCCTGAGGCTACTCCTCGCCCCTTAGAACTTGAGAACAAAGTTTCCAAGACAACTTTAAGTCTTGACCACCAGGTACTGAGGGTGGAATTTCTAAACCAGCCATAATTAATCTCTATGAGGCTATATCCATCCTTAGCTAAGTTGTTCAGGTCCCTCAAAGATATCTCTTGCAAGAAGTAAGTGGCAAATATGGGACTACCTGTGTTCATGTGTCTTTTTCTCTCAATGATCTAAGACAGATTAAATGAGACTGAAAAAAGTTTTCAGATGACCCCAATATGTACATTGAGGTCTTTAGAGGACTTACTCAGACCTATGGAATAGATTAAAAAGATGTAATGTTGCTCTTAAATCAAACATTGATTTCTAATGAGAGACAAGAAGTATTACAAGCTGCTACCACATGTAAAGACAGATATTATCTTAATTTTGGAAGCTCAAAAGATAGGCAGCCAGGTGAACAACTGGTCTCCACTAAAACACAAACATTTCCTATACAAGACCCTTACTGGCCTGCTAATCAGACAGGAGATTAAAATAGAAGACATTTTCAGGCATGTATTCTTGAAGGTCTAAGAAACATGATAACTAAGTCTTTCAATTATTTTAAATTGTCAACTATTTGCCAGGAAAAAGCTGAGTACATCCCTGGATCCTGATTTGATAGAAGGAAACACTACAGTTTTTCCCAAGTCACAGTCTTTGCAATATGTACATGGTATAGTGTTGTGTCCCCTCAGAAGAGCTTTCTAGTTAAGACACCTGTGCTCTGCTGAATTTTCTGACAGGGGTTATAATATTTCTAGATCTAAGGAACAACTTTGCAGCCTTGAGGTAAAATATTTAGGCCTTATTATATCTAAGGGAACCCAAAGACTGGAAGAAGAAAGAATTAAACCAATTCTTTCCTTTCCACATCTCAAGACTCTAAAATAGCTAAGGAGATTCCTAGAAATTACAGGATTTTGTGCCCTTCAGATAGCACAATATAGTGAAATTGCATGACCCCTCTATTAGTTTATAGAAAAACCCAAGAGCAGACACCTGGGAACCTCATTCCCAGACAGCATTCCATAAGCTCAAACAAGCACTTCTAAGTGCCTGCTACAGGACACCATTTCAGTTTGTATGTTAATAAAAGATGAGACATAGCTTTGGGAGTGTTTCTACAAGATAAGGGAGCTGCTCAACAGCCTGTAGGGTATTTAAATCATAAATTAGATGTTACAGATTCAAAATAATTTATTTTATAAAAAGCCCTAAACAGTATAATCAAAATACTTTCATTCTTTTTCAAGAGGCAAAAAGCAGCCATCCAGGTTCTTTGATTATTGGTTTGATTCTGCTTGGTAATTCAGTTGGAGTCAATCATAGCTTTTGTCTCTGGAGACACGTTTTGCTAAGGATTGCAGAGCCACTCTGGAAAATCTCCTGATCTTAATTGTCCTTCTACACCTGAGATGGTTAAGATTTAGTTCCTCTGCCATACTTAAAGGCACTCTTCTGTCCCTTCTCCACTGTCCTGCTCCTGAGAAATAATGCAGTTTGATTCAAGGCACTTCCCTCTTCTGTGGCTTCTGGACTTCAAGACAAAGCTTCCAGAATGGTGAGTTTCCCCTCCCTAGAATCCTTCCACAGTAAAGCTGACCTTCACTTATCTCTGGGCCATATAGAAAACTGGACTGGGTTTAATCTTGAAACTCTCAAAAAATAAATGTAAAAGTTTTAGCTCAGATTTTTCTGTCTTTCAGCCCTCAGACAAAATTAGAGAGTGGTAAAAACAGCTAACCTGGCTCTGGCCACTTCCTTGCACCTCTAGTCTGCCACCACTGGCACAAGATGAGATAAAGTCTAAGGGCCACCTTAGATTGGGCACAGAACAAGAGAGGTAGATGGGGATGCCTTCTTTTCCTTTTTTTTTCAAAATGGGAAAAACTATCATAGGTAGACATCTGCAGCACAGCAGGTTGGAGCCTTGGCAGGCCTTCTACCCTCACTGTTTGAAATTCATACTTATCTCCAAAGAGTGTCATCTAGTCTCTTCTACATGCAATACTGGCCTGGGAAGACCCCCACTGGAGACTGTTAAAATTACCTTTAATGGTCTTTCCCTTTAGAGTGAATGATTACATGTGACTATCAAACAACTATGGTTATCAAAGCAACAATGAGAAGCCTGTGTAGCTGGGTATTACAGATAAACTGTCAGCTTACGGCCCATCTTAACATGGTCTTTGCTTTCACAAGTATAGAAGATTTTTATTCCTTTTGATTCTTATTACAAGAGATCTCTGTTAATTGATCTATAAACTTCTGACTAGTCTTTTTATAGTTAAAAACCTAAAAATTATAAAAGTTATATAATTCAACTTGGTCAAATATATCTGAGTGCGCTCTGGTTTATAAACAAATTGCCTTATATGTGTGTCTCTCTGTTCAATTTGTTACAACACATACAGCTGTTGTGTTTGAGCTTTTTTCTTTTGGGATTGTGGATGTTTACAGATATATAATATCTCAGGAATCTTTCATTGGTCAAAAATAATGTGTTATAGCCATGTGTGTGGGCAGAGCAGGTGCAGCCTGAGTGCTCCCTGCTCAGTCCAGCTCACTCTGCCCACTTGTGACCAGGAGACCAAGCCAGTGAAGACCCCCCAGGCATGCCCACCAGCTTCCAGCTTAGCTGTGTGGGCACCTGCTACAACAGGTGCCCCACACACCACCTCTTGGCAGTACAGCTTCTTGGATGCACACTATAGAGGAACAGGGGAGCATAAAGGCCATTGTCCTGAGCTGTAGAAGTAAACAACAGAGAGAGGGCCTCTCTCAGGCTCCCTGATGAAAACAGAAGCCCACTGGAAAAGTGAAGAGAATCTCTGCAATAAAGGCACACCAGACCACCATGCTTGGTAAGTTGGAGAGATCATCACCTCCCATCAGAACCTGGACTATCTTAGGGGCAAAGGCAGCTGGAACCTGCAGTAGAACCTTGCAGAGTTCAACCCTGTGGGACGGCAGGGAGCTCAACTTGAGGCTTGCAGCCAGAAATCTGCCAGAATCTCACACATCAGGAACTGGCTTACTGAGACTCATTGACTTATAACTGCACACTGCAGCCCACATTGTCTATTGTGACAGCAGAGATATACCCTGAAGGAGATCCTTCATTTTTCTCTTTTGTTGTTTTCAAAATTACTATTTTTTACTCTTATTTTTAAATATTGTCTTCTTTGCTACTCTTTCAAAATTTTTATTTTTCTCTTCATTCTTTTCTCTTTTCTTTTTTGCGGGGGCAGGGTACCAGGGATGGAACTCGGGTCCTTGCGCTTACAAGGAAAGTGACAGAATCACTGAGCTAAATCCCCAGCCCCTCTTTTCTCTTTTGTTTCTCTCTCTTCCTCGCTCCCTTGTTGTCACACCTTGTTCTTCATGTCCCTTTGTGTTCCTATTTGGTCCCTAATTTATATTTCTTCTTTATCTTTCTTTTCTTCTCTTTTCTTCTCTTGTCTATGCCCTCTGGCCTCACTGCTATCCTTCTACTTACCTATTCCTCCCTCCCAAACTCCTTCTAACTCGCCATCCCAAAAGGTAAATTTGCTATATTGAAGAGTTTATTCACTATAAAGATATGTTGGGTTGGTCCTTGACTTTTATTTAATTCACACAGTTAAAGGTGAAAAATTAATAACTACAACAAATTGTCATTTTCTAAGAGGTAGTTGATGCTACTGTGTTGCTCATTGTATCACTTGGGCTAAGGTGTTGTGATTGATCTAATCAGTAGTCCTTCCTGGTATAATGAAAATGAGACAGCCTTGGAGCCATTAGAGACTCAAAGCCTAAAGACCAGCTATATCTGGAAGGCACCTCTGAGAAGAAATCATTCCATAAATGATGCAAATACATCAACAAAGATACTTAAACAACTTCAAAGTATCAACCCAGGAACTAAACCAAGGACAGTACCATAAACAAAAATGAAAAGACATTTAAGCGAGGCACAAACTCAGAATTCCACCCCACAAAAGGCAAATTCTCAGGGAAATGAGGTGGAAAAGTCTGATAATCAACCACCTGGACACCCCGAATTGATAGCACAGGAAGTAACAAAACAGATGAATTAGGCTCCAGAGAAATTGAAAACAGAAATAATTTCCCAGATAACTACAGAGATGGTGAGCAGAGTGAAAGACATGATTAGAGGCTCTAGAACAGAAACAGACAAAAACATAGATGAGCTCAGAAACATGCTGGAAGCCATGAATGCCCAGCATAATGTTAAGGAATACGTAAAATGACTACAGGCAATAGCGTCATCCCTAGATAAGGAAATGCCTGCAGCATTTCTTAACCACAAACCCCCACTTGAATTGAGCAAGGTGTCCAAACAAAAAAAATCACCATGCCTTGCTAGCAAAAGTACACGTAGACCTGAAGCTTCCAGTAAATCACATTGGTAGAAAAAGGTTTAAGTAGCTTAGTAGATTGACTATGAAGGTAATTGTAGAAGCAAAATAAATAGTGTATTCCTTTAAGATTTGCTTAGTAATGTATTCCTTTAAGATTTGCTTTTTTCTGTTGCTCTATGTTTAAGGTGTTAACCAGTAATTTAATTATAGATAACATTTTAACCTAACAAAGTTGCAAATGCCTAAGTGAGTTTACAATATATATGTGCCTATCTTGTGTCTGTGACTTGTAGATAGGAACTGGAATTGTATTTACACATCAAAAACCACAAGGAAGGAGATACTGACTAACAAAAGCATAAGAGAAGAGACTAACAAAAGAGGGGTCGGACTTTGACCAGACCAGTTTCTGGCAGTCTCACTGGCTTGCAAGTAAATCTTATTTGTTTTACCTGAGTTCTGTGTCTATGAGCATTTCTTTCTGAGATTCCTGTAACATTTGGTGCATTGATCGGGAATTGGGAAAGAAGTGGCCTTTTTGGGCATTGGCCCAAACTCCACCAGAGGGAGCAGCTCTCTGCCTCCTTGAGGGGAAAGGTGTACCCCTGGGACAAATTTCCTAGGCTCCCCAACAGGACACAGAAACTTGCTTGCTGGTGGCAGATCACCTGAACCTGAGATAGAAGACAACAGAATGAGGGCTGCTGCTGTTGGTGTCTCATCTGTCTCTTTCCTTTGCTGGGTGAGAAACCCCAGAAATACCCTAGTTGTTAACTTTTGGTTTCACTTGGTGAATTTGTATTTTGTAACTTTGGGCAAATACAGTGCAGGGGCCTGATCACCCCTTGTGCTTTGCCATTTGGGAAGGTAGCTCCTTCCGTTTGTTTTGGACATGGTTAGGGGTCCACCAGGAGGGAATGTAATAACTTCTAAATGAATGAGTGAGTGAAAGAGTCTTGGTTAGGAGAGTGAGTGTAATGAGCCATGAAACTTTATAGATGGTCTCGTCTGTGCACCAAGACAAAGGGAAGGGGCGTGTATGCTTAAAGATCCTTCCCAGAGTCATGGAGCTTGTGTGTGCTCTGTCCCGTGATTCTGTGGTCACATTTAACAAAGGCACAACGGTGGGCTTAAGCGACAGCCCACCTTAGCCTAAATGGACCTTAAAGTGGCCAAGAGGCCCACAGCCGGGCAGGTGAGTGAGTGATCCCCCACCTTTGTTTGTCTTGTGTCACCATTCAAGGGTTGTAATAACTATCTGTGATCATGGGGAACACAAATACTAAACCAACTGTGCTAGATTGTATGATTCAGAATTTTGATAAGGGATTTGTGGGAGATTATGGGATGAAGTTACAATCAAAAATTCTAAAGAAATTTTGCGAATTGTCATGGCCACAACTGGTATCCGAATGGCCACCAAAGGGAACTGTAGACCTAAAGAAAGTAAGACAGGTGTGGAATAAAGTAACCAGGAAAAGCCGAGTGAATGAATTTCCATATATGGACATTTGTCTAGACCTATGCAGAAGGCCACCACCCTGGCTCCAGGTCTATGTTTTAGGGAACATGTCAACTTGCTTTGTACTAAAAACAGAGGGAGAGGAACTAGATCAGAAAGATATGTTAGACTCTCTGCCCCCCTACAGAGGAAGGTCAGCTGAAGCTAGTGCTTCACCACCACCAGAGGCAGGGAATGCCCCTTCTCAGTTCCCTGAGGCAGCATTGTCTGCCCCAGTAGCTCATAGAACTAGATCAGCTGACCCAGCAGCAGCCTTCCAAATGTCTTTGAGAGAATACCTATCAGAAGGAGGCATTATTCACTTGCACCAACCCTTCAGTTATTCTGATTTAATGAATTGGAAAAGAAGTACTCCTTCTTTTACCAAGGATCCATCCAAAATGTTACAATTATTTGCTTCCATCTTTGCAGTCCATTGTCCTAATTGGGAGGACTGTAAAGAACTTTGCAGAGCCTTGTTAACTACTGAAGAGATGCAGAAAATCCTAGGGGAGATTAAAAAGATAAATGCCCCTAGAATGCCAGGATACACACAAAATCCAGATGCTTGGCATGAACAACAGTTTCCAGTAAATATGAGACCCAATTGGAATCCCAATACCCAAGCAGGTCAGGAGAGCTTAAGAAATTATTGGGCAGCCCTTCTGGCAGGGATAAGAGCTGCGAGCAAAAGACCCAAAAATATGATTAAAGTGTCAGAGACTCAGCAGGAGCCTGATGAGAGCCGTGAGAAATTTTATGAGCGGCTTTGTGAGGTTTATAGGATGTATACACCATTTGACCCAGCTGTTCCAGATAACCATCAGTTAATCAATACAACCTTTGTAACTCAGTCAGCTCCAGACATTAGAAGGAAGATTCAGAAGCAAGAGACCTGGGAAGGCATGAATATAACACAACTGCTGCAATTAGCTGGAAAGTGTATGTGAACAGAGAGTTGGTGAGAGAGAGAGAGAGAGCAAGCAAGGAAGGAAGATGAGAGAGATAAGAGGAGAGCCAGATATATAGCAGTGGCTATGGGAGCCAAGGAAGAGAGAGAGAAAGAAAGTCAGGAAATGAAACCAGAGGGAAAGCAGAAGAAAGGTTTTAGACATGAAGACTTAGAGTTTGACCAGTGTGTGTATTGTAAAGAGAAAGGACACTATAAGAACAAGTGCCCAAAGCTCAAAGAAAAGAGAAAGCAAGACTCAAAGGAAAGAAGGGACACTGGCGCATTGTTGCCTGTAATGGAGGACAGTGACTGAGACAGACTGGGCTCAATGCAGCTAGGCCCCTGTGAGCCCGTGGTCAATATGAAGATAGGGGGCCAAAATATGTCATTTATGGTGGATAGTGGCACAGAACATTCAGTAGTAACAGCTCCAGTTGCCCCTCTGAGTGGAAAACACATCCAAGTAATCAGTGCCACTGGGATCTCAGAAAAATGCCAGTTCTGTTATGAAAGGACATGTGAAATTGGAGGACATAAGGTGAAACATGAATTCTTGTATATGCCAGAATGTCCTATTCCATTATTAGGAAGAGATTTATTATCTAAATCGGGAGCTACAATAACTTTCACTCAATGGGGAAATGTGATGCATCTCTGCATTTAGACCCAGAAAAGGATCTCATCATGATGGTAACTACTAAAAGAGAAGATGAATGGCAATGTTACAATGTGGATGATGTTTATCAGGCTCCAGGAGAACTAAAAGCTATGTTTCCCAGAGTGTGGGCAGAAGACTTGCCTCCAGGCCTGGCTAAAAATCATCCGCCCATAGTTATAGGATTAAAAGATAACTCTGCCCCCATTTCAGTAAAGCAATATCCAATGTCCAGGCAAGCCCGAATTGGAATCAAGCCCCATATCATGAGGTTAAAAGAATTTGGACTTATAAGAGAATGTAAGTCACCTTGGAACACCCCTTTGCTGCCAGTGCGAAAACCTGATGGGGACTATAGGCCAGTGCAGGATCTGTGGGCTGTAAATGACCGAATGGTGACATTGCATCCAGTAGTCCCTAACCCTTACACTTTGTTGAGTTTAATACCCCCAGAGGCAGCATGGTTTACTTGTTTGGACTTGAAAGATGCCTTCTTTTGCATTCGTATTTCTCCTCTTAGTCAACCAATCTTTGCATTTGAATGGGAGGACCCAAGTGATGGGAGAAAGACTCAGTTTACATGGACAAGATTGCCACAGGGATTTAAAATCTCATCCACACTTTTTGGGGAAGCCCTAGCCAAGGATTTGCTTGTTTTCCCTGTGGAACAATATAGTTGTGTTCTACTACAGTATGTAGATGACTTACTGTTATGCAGCCCAACCTGAGAACAGTGCTGGGAAGGCACCAAAAAGTTATTGCTTCACTTACAAGAAACTGGGTATAAGGTATCGTGGAAAAAAGCCCAGATTTTTGCACAGCATGTTAAATAGCTAGGATTTCAAATAACGCAAGGCATGCATTGCCTAGGAAATGAAAGAAAACAGGTTATCAGTGCCATCCCTAAACCCCAAACCAAGAAGCAGCTGAGAGAGTTTCTTGGGGTGGCAGGCTTCTGCAGAATTTGGATTCCAGGTTTTGCAGAAATCTCTAAGCCCCTTTATGAAGCCCTAAAGGGACAGGAGGAGAATCATCTGCATTGGGCTGGAGAACAGGAGGAAGCTTTTAAGAAATAAAAATTGACTTTGGCAGTTGCCCCAGCCCTAGGCATACCAGATGTAAAGTGGCTCTTTACTCTATATGTGACTGAAAAGAACCATGTGGCCCTTGGAGTGTTGACCCAAGAAGTAGGCCTGTGGAACCAACCCATGGCATATTTATCTAAGAATTTAGATCCCACAACAAAAAGATGGCCTCCTTGTCTTTGAGCCTTAGCAGCTTCAATTCTGTTGATTCAAGAAGTAGACAAACTGACTTTAGGTCAGGAACTGACTATGCAGGTTCCACACATGGTCCTAGAACTGCTAAACACAAGGGGGCATTGTTGGCTCTCAAATAATCGGGTTACTCAGTACCAAGCCCTTCTCTGTGAGAATCTCCATTTGCAATTTATTCCTGTAAAAGCTTTAAATCCTGCTACCTTTCTGCCCATGGAGACAGGACCTCCTGATAATGACTGCTTGAGTGTCACTGACAAGCTCTTTTCCAGCCACCCCAACCTGCAAATGATACCCTTGTCCGATGCTGACCTCGTCCTGTTCACGGATGGGAGCAGCTTCATGGAAGATGGGGTTCATCATGCTGGATATGAGGCAACCAGGAAAGATGAGGTAGTCCTGGCTGGGCCCCTCCCCATTGGCTGCTCTGCCCAGTGTGCAGAGCTCTGGGCCCTCATACAGGCACTCTGATGGGCAAAGGGTAAGAGGGTAAATATATATACAGACTCTCACTATGCATTTGCTACCTTGCACATCCATGGCCTGATATATCGAGAGCAAGGTCTTCTCACAGCAGAAGGGAAACAAATCAAAAATAAACAGGAAATTGTGCAGTTGCTAGAGGCATTGTGGGAACCTAGCAAAGTTGCAGTAATTCATTGCCCAGGGCATCAGAAAGGCAAAGACTTAGTTATACAAGGTAATCATAGAGCAGACATAGAAGCCAAGAAGGCTGCCAAGCAAAAATTACAGATGGCTGTGCTGACTCAGACACAAGCTGTGTGACAAAGTGCTCAGGAGCCACAGACTCCTATAATATATTCAGACAAGGAGAATATCTGGGCTAAGGAACAGCTTGCAGAGAAACAAGGAGACATTTGGGTACTTCCAGAAGGAAGATTAGTTATTCCTGAAGCTTCATCCTATTACTGGGTAAAGCGGTATCATGAGTTAACACATGGAGGCAAGACCACATTACAAAAATTACTAGAGAAATATTTCTATATTCCTCATGTGGCAGATCTATGTGAACAGGTATCTCAGAGATGTCCAACCTACCAGAAAATAAATCCTGCAACAGGACCAAAACTGCTCCCAGGAATTCAAAGAGGTACTACTAGCCCCTTTGAGGATATCCAGGTGGATTTTACAGAATTGCCACCCTGTAGAGTTTATAAGTATCTGTTAGTTTGCATCTGTACATACTCTGGATGGCCTGAGGCTTTCCCTACTCTAACAGAAAAAGCCTCAGAAGTGTGTAAAGTTCTGTTAGGGGAGATTATTCCTCACTTTGGTCTCCCATTCTCTATGGGGAGTGACAATGGACCAGCTTTTACAGCAGATACTTTGCAAACTTTGGTTAGAATGTTACACATCAAATGGTATTTACATACTGCATATAGGTCACAAAGTTCTGGGAAAGTAGAAAGGATGAATAGAACTATTAAAAATGCCTTAACTAAGTATTGTCTAACTACACAGGGACCATGGATAGACTTGCTCCCTATGGCCTTATTAAAAATAAGAAACACTCCAGGCCATATGGGATTCACTCCTTATGAAATATTGTTTGAAAGACCCCCTTGCATACTTAGGGACTTTACAGGTAACCTTACTCAATTGGGAACTTGCACTATAGAATTGCAAATGCTACAGTTAGGTAAAGCATTTAACAATATGCAAGGTCAGTTGAGATCAAAGGAAAACCTACCCAACATGACTCCTGCACATTTGATTAAACCCAGTGATTTAATTTATGTTAAGAATTGGAAAAAGACACCCTTGCAACCTATATGGGGAGGACAGTATGTTAGTTATGGTTACTCCTACAGCTATAAAGGTAGCCAAGACCCAACTGTGGATCCACCACTCCCAAGTGAAGAAATCCCATACTGAGATCAATGCTGAAGGACAAAAAAGACAACGCACTCAAAGCTCTACAACTGTCACTCTGGAGGCTGACGGGCAATGCACAGCTGAAGATTGAGGATTGTTCTACATGAAGCTGAGTGACTGTGCCCCTTTATGGACTATATCTTTCCCTGCCTTATTCATTTTGATATTAATTTTGTGTATCATCTTGATATTTGGTATTGGCCTAGTAGCTGTTGCACCTAGCTATTGGAGCAAAAAGGAAAAATGCTGTCTTTTCTTATGTTACCTAGGTGCACAAGGTATCCTGATCTTTTTATCCTTTTTGAAGTAGGTCTTTTTATGGGCACTGGAGTTTTGGCAGGGCACTGGGACTTTGAGCTGAGTGTTTATAAACCAAGGGATAAGAAGTTTGATGCACAAACTAAGCTCATCAAGGTTGTCAAGTGGGAGCCTGAAGGACAAACTTTAGATTTGTTTTTCAATGCTTGTCCCAAGGAACACTCTGGTATGCCTGAGACAAAAGATTGCAGAGGCTATGAACAGAAGAAGAGCCTCTGCAAAGCTGGAGGGCCTATTTACTTCCTAGCAGAAGGTGAATCAACAAGGCCTCCAAGCCAGAAGGCTCTTATAAATCCAAGTTGTCATGACTGCCAGCAAGGCAATTGTGTTCCAGTAAAATATCACCTGAGAGACCCGTGGGACTCTAAATGGCTAAAAGAGCACTGGTTGCAAGTTAGGATTGTCCCAAGTGGGACATCATACTGGAAAGGGCCATACTGGACTATGCTCATGACAAAGGTTTGGACTACAATAAGGCCCCCCTCAAGCATTGAGGATGGCCCATCTCTGAAATTACTAAAAAATTTTAGAACAAGCCAGACCAATTACACAGGAATTGATATGGTCCAAACAATCAATAGCACCCACTGGCTCCTATTAGCAGCAGATCCGGGGTTGGCCTCTGATTGCTGGATCTATGCCCCCTTAAGCCAAATGTCATACCAGGCCCTTGGTATCACAGTAAATAACATGATGGCTGGAAACCCAACCTCTGGGGCCTTAGCCCTGTTAATTGAAGAACCTACTGAGGCCATAGGTAACAGTACCTACCTTCTTGGAAACAAACTACACCTAAATGCTACCTGTGAGTGTGCAAGTATCACTGTGTACAGAGATAATAATGTTTCTGCTCCAGAAGGGACTTTCTTTGTTTGTGGAGATGGGGTTTATAGAGTGTTCTCCCCCAAAATCCATGGACTTTGTGCTTTAGGAATTTTAATTCCTAGGTTGTCAGTTTATACCCCAACTGACATGACACAAGTGCCTCTGAGGACTGGCACAATCAAAAGTCTCAATAGGAGGAGAAGAGACCCTATTATTGTCCCCATAATGGCAGGATTAGCTATTGCTGGAAGTCTTGCCCTAGGGGGAACAGCTCTAGGTCTAGGACAACAATAATACCTGTCTTTAGGAAAGGAAGTAAAAGATTGTTTGGAGCAGGTAAGAGCCTCTGTCCTCACACTCCAAGGGCAAATTAACTCCCTGGCAGATGTGGTGCTACAGAATAGGAGGGCACTAGATTTACTAACTGCAAAGCATGGGGGAACTTGCTTATATCTAGGAGAGGAATGCTGTTATTATACTAACAAGTCTGGAGTAGTGAAAGAATCTATGGATAAGCTTAAAAGGAGGTTAGATAAAATGGGACAGCAATTTAACACTGAAAGTTCAGATTCATGGGGCAACTGGACCTTATCTAAATGGAACCCATGGTTAGGAATCCTCACTGGACCACTACTCGCTTTGCTAGCTTTAGCCATGATAGGCCCCTGTATTGTTAATTGGATAACCAAGTTCATCTTACAAAGAATAAACTCTATCCAGAGCTACCAGATGTTGGCTTCCACAAGACATAAAGAGTATAGGGACATCAGTGATGCCAATGATGAAGAATCACCATGAACCAAAACAAATGGGGGAATGTTAAGGAATATGTAAAATGACTACAGGCAATAGCACCATCCCTAGATAAGGAAATGCCTGCAGCATTTCTTAACCTCAAACCCCCACTTGAATTGGGCAAGGTTTCCAAACATAAAAACAATTACCATGCCTTACTAGCAAAAGTACACATAGACCTGAAGCTTCTGGTAAATCACATTGATAGAAAAAGTTTTAAGTAGTTTAGTAGATTGACTATGAAGGTAATTGTAGAAGCAAAATAAGTAGTGTATTCCTTTAAGATTTGCTTTTTCCTGTTGCTCTATGTTTAAGGTGTTAACCAGTAATTTAATTATAGATAACATTTTAACCTAACAAAGTTGCAAATGCCTAAGTGAGTTTACAATATATATGTGCCTATCTTGTGTCTGTGACTTGTAGATAGGAACTGAAATTGTATTTACACATCAAAAACCACAAGGAAGGAGATACTGACTAACAAAAGTATAAGAGAAGAGACTAACAAAAGAGGGGTCAGACTTTGACCAGACCAGTTTCTGGCAGTCTTCCTGGCTTGCAAGTAAATCTTATTTGTTTTACCTGAGTTCTGTGTCTTTGAGCATTTCTTTCTGAGATTTCTGTAAGAATAAGAAAGAAATGGAAACCATGATCACCCAACATAAGAAAGAAATGGAATCCATGAAACAGATTCAAACAGATATTCAGGAGATTAAAAACTCCACTGAAAGCATGCAGAGCATATTAAAGAAATCTCAGGATAGAATATCAGATACAGAAGACAGGATCACAGTTAAGGACCATGAAAACAGAGATCTCTTCAAAATAGCAAGGGACCACAAGAAATCAATCCAGCAGCTGCTAGATGATGCAAAGAAGAATAACATAAGACTAATAGGAGTTGACAAAAAAACAGGGAAAGTACAATTAACATAAAAAAAACTGTTCACAGAAGTAACAGTAGAAAACTTCTAGACAGAAGTGTGGAATTGGACATACAGATAAGTGCAGCATATAGAACACCAAATAGCCACGATCAAAAAAAAATCTACACATAGACATACAATGCTCAAGATACCAGAAACCCAACAGAAGAACAAAAATTCCTACAAGCAGTTAGAGAAAAGAAACAAATCACCTACAAAGGAAAGCCCACCAGAATCATGGCAGACTTCTCAACACAAACCCTCAAGTCAAGGAGACCCAGGAGTGAAGTATTTCAAGCCCTAAAAGAAAATAACTTCCAACCTAGACTGCTGCATCCTGAAAAATTATCTTTCAAAATCAATAGGAAAATTACATACTTTCATGACAATCAACACATGAGAAATTTCATGAACACCAAACCAGCATTCCAAACAATTCTAAGCAATATCCTAGAAAAAAACAGTGAAGGTCACAAATCCATGAGGCCCAACAGAGGGAAGCCACCAGGCAAGGTAGAAACTGAAGGGAAATGGGAAAAAAATAAGAAATAAAAGAGCCAACAACAGCAAAACATCATGACAAGGATGAGTCAATATCTATCAATTATAATTCTCAATCTTAATGGGCTAAATTCACCAATCAAAAGAAATAGACTAACAGAATGGATTAGGAAGTGAAATCCAGCAATATGCTTCATAAAAGAAGCATACTTACCTCAAAAGAAATTCATAGACTGAAAGTGAAAGGATGGAAAACAGTTCTCCATGCAACAGGAACCCAGGAAAAAGCAGAGGTAGCAATCTTATTTGCAGACAAAGTAGATTTCAAACCAAAACTAATTAAGAGAGACAAAGATGGTCACCACATCCTTGTGAAGGGGACAATCCAAAAGGAAGAGATGACAATCATAAATATATATGCACCAAATATGAATGCCCCCAACTACACAAAACAAACTCTAATGGACATAAAAAAACAAATGAGCACTAATACAATTGTAGTAGGGTACTTCAATACCCCACTATCACAAATAGACAGATCATCTAGACAAAAATTAACAATGAAATTCTAGAACTGAACCTAGCTATTGAACAAATGGACTTAATAGATATTTACAGTGTTCCACTCCACAAAATAAGAATACACATTCTTTTCAAGTACACACGGGTCATTCTCCAAAATAGACCACATGCTAGCTGACAGGACATGTCTAAGTAAATGTAAAAGAATTGAAATTAGCCCCTGTATATTATCAGACCATAGTGCTATAAAATTGGAGATCAATAACATAAGAATCCGGAAAACTCCCACAAACACATGGAAATTGAATAACACCCTCCCGAACAACCAATGGGTCAGAGAGGAAATTAAAAAAGAAATTAGACAGTTTATACAAGTAAATGATAATGCCAGTACAACATACAGGAATCTATGGGACACAATGAAAGCAGTTCTACGTGGGAAATTCATAGCAGTGAATGCCCATATTAGGAAAAGAGAGAGAACTCAAATAAATAACCTAATGCAGAAACTCAAGCTCCTACAAAAAGAAGAGCATAACAAACCCAAAGCTCATACAAGAGAGGAAATTATAAAGATCAGAGCAAAAATCATTGCAATGGAGACTAAGAGAACAAAACAAAAAATTAAAGAATCAAAGAGTTAGTTTTTGGAAAGAATAAATAAAATCGATAAAGCTTTAGCCAGCCTTAGCAAAATAAGGAAAGAAAAGGCTCAAATCCATGAAATTAAGAATGAAAAAGATAAAGTTCCACCAGACCTAGCAGAAATCCAGAGGATCATCAATACCTACTTTGAGAACCTGTACTCTAATAAATTGGAAAATACAGAAGAAATGGACAGATTCCTAGATACATACAAATTGTGAAAGTTAAATGAAGAAGATATAGAAATTCTAAACACCCTTATTACAATGAGTGAAACTGAAAATGTAATAAAAAATTACCAACAAAGAAAAGCCCAAGTCCTGATGGCTTCACTGCTGAATTCTGCAAGACATTTAAAGAACTATTTCCTTTACTCTTTAAACTCATCAAGGAAATTGAAAGGGAAGCAAGGCTTCCAAATACATTCCTGGAAGCAAGGGTTACTTTGATTTCAAAACCAGTGAAAGACCCAACCCAAAAAGAGAACTACAGCTCAAACTCCCTAATGAACGTAGATGCAAAAATTCTCAACAAGATACTGGCAAACAGAATACAGAGGGTCATCAAGCAGTTCATACACCCTGACCAAGTTGGATTTATCCCAGGGATGCAAGGATGGTTCAACATCTGTAAATCAATAAATGTAATACACTATATTAACAGAGTCAAGGACAAAAATCATATGATCATCTCAATAGATGCCAAAAAGGTATTTGACAAAATCCAACACCCATTCATGATAACAATCCTACAGAAAATTAGGATAGTAGGTCTTAATCTCAACCTGATTAAGGCTATCTATGAAAAACCAACAGACAGTATCATACTAAATGGTCAAAAACTGAAAACTTTCTTGCTAAAATCAGGAACAAGACAAGGATGTTCACTATCACCACCCATAATCAATATAGTTCTGGAAACATTAGCCACAGAAATTAGAAAAGAGAGAGAAATAAAAGGAATAAAGATAGGAAAGGAAGAAGTTAAACGGTCATCATTACCTGATGATATGATACTTTACATAGAAGACCCAAAAAACTCTGCCAAAAGACTTCTAGACCTAATTGGCAGATTCAGTAGAGTAGCTGGATTTTAGGTCAACTTGCAAAAAATGATAGCCTTCTTATACACAAATAGCAGACTCACTGAGAGAGAAATTCAGGAAACAATTTCTTTTACAATAGCATTCAAAGAAATGAAATATCTAGGAATCAACCTAACCAAGGAAGCAAAAGCCCTCTACACTGAAAACTATAGCACTCTGAAAAAGGAGATCAAGGAGTATATTAGAAAATGTAAAGACATCCCTTGTTCCTGGGTAGGAAGAACCAATATAATGAAAATGGCTATACTTCCAAAACTACTATATAGGTTTAATGCAATGCCAATTGAAATTCCAACAAAATACTTCACAGAACTAGAGAAAACAAAAATTAATTTGCAACCAGAAGAGACCTAGAATAGCAAAAGTAATTCTAGGCAACAGAGACATGGCAAAGGGTAGCATAAACCCCAACTTGAAATTATACTACAAAGTTACTGTGATAAAAACAGCATAGTACTGGCAAAGAAACAGACCCAAGGATCAGTGGAATAGATTAGAAGATGCAGAAACAACTTTAGACATACTCAGCTACCTCATCTTTGACAAAGGAGCCAACCACCCTCATTAGAAGAAAGATAGCCCATTTAATAAATGGTGTTGGATAAACTGGATTTCAACCTGCCAAAGCTTAAAACTAGACCCATACTTACCACCATGCACTAAACTAAGATTGAAATTAATTAAAGATCTATTAAAATGGAAACACTAAACTTGCTGGCAGATAAGTTAGGTAGAACTCTTGAAGACATTTGCATAGAAAAAGACTTTATGAACAAAACCTCAGTAGCACGGGAACTAGCACAAAGAATCAACAACTGGATCTCATTGTATTAAAAAGCTTCTGCACTGCAAGAGAAACCACAAACAGAGCTAAGAGACAACCTACAATGTGGGAAAAAACTTTTAGCAGCTGTAACTCAGACAAAGGGCTACTATCTAGAATATATAAAGAATTGAAAAAAATCAGACCCCCAAATTCAAAGACCCAATTCAAATATGGGCATGTGAAATGAACAGACATTTCTCAGACAAAGAAGTAAAAGCAGCAAATAAACATATGAAAAAAATGTTCAACATCACTGGTCATTTGAGAGATGCAGATGAAAACACACTGAGATTCCACCTCACCCCAGAAAAAATGGCTGCTGTCAAGAAATCAACCAATAACAAATGCTGGCAGTGGTGTGGAGAGAAAGGAACCCTTCTCCATGGTTGGTGGGAGTACAGACTGGTGCAACCACTGTGGAAATCAGTATAGAGATATCTCAAAGGACTAGGGCTAGAGGTCCCATTTGACCCAGCTATTCCCTGCTGGGGATCTTTCCCAAAGAATTAAAGGAATAATCCACAGCAATATATGTGCACCCATGTTTACAGAGGCACAGTTTGTAATAGCTAAAGCTTGGAAACAGCTCAAGTGCCCATCAACTGGTAACTGGATAAAGAAGATGTGGTTTTTTTTAATCAAGTGGAGTACTACTCAGCCATAAAGAATGAGAAACTAGAGACATTTATAGCTAAATGGATGCGTATTGGGGCCATACTCTTAAGTAAAATAAATAGGACACATGCGTAAATATTGAATAGTTTCTCTAGTGTGAGAAACTGAAATAAGGATTAAAATGATTGAAATGAATAATTGATAATTTGAAATAGGAAAATGTCCAAAGGTATAGGGGTGGTGGGAGAGGAAGGGGAAAGGAAAGAAGGGAAAGGAAAAATTATGAGAAAAGAGAAAATAGTAAATGAAATCTGAGTAAATAAGGAAGGGAGGAGGGGGTGAAGGGCACACAGGTAATGGGGGAAAAAATAAGAACCAAGATATATCATGTACAGATACAAACACCCAATGATAAATGTAAATGTATTGTATATCAAAAATGTACCAATAAAAATTTTAAAAAATAATAATGTGTTAATTGTTATGCTCTTGCTCTCATACGTCATCTAGAAATTTGTTAAGATAATTAAATAACGACTCTTGGGCTTAGGAAAACTACCAGACAGGACTCCCCTTGTTAAATAAAGGATGAGCTGCCTGGAAAAAGTTTATTCCAGCCTTTGTTCACAAGGCAATCACAATAATTTCCATAGCCTTGTGGGAAATACATTGCTAAACATATCATTGATATGTATACATTGGTCATGGTCAAAGGCTAAGTTTTCTGTGGGAAAACAAGGTTTTATTTAAAATGTTCTTGGTACAAAACAATTAAATGACAAAGGATTTCATGTAACTGATATTCATTGTTATTTCATGGTATACTAAATATCATTCATGTCTTCCAGGTGTACAGGTCTTCTAAGATACTGGTCATTCAAGAGATGCAAATGCAAACAATGCTGAGATTCTACTTCAACCCAGAAAGAATGGCTGCTATCAAGAAATCAATCAATGACAAATGCTGGTGGGGCTGTGGGGAAAGAGGAACCCTGCTCCACTGCTGGTGGGAGTGTAGACTGGTGCAACCACTGTGGAAGTCAGTATGGAGATACCTCAAAGAACTAGGACTGGAAGTCCCATTTGACCCTGCTCTTCCAGTGCTGGGGATCTTCCCCAAAGTATTAAAAGAATCATACCATAGTGGTATATGTGCATCCATGTTCACAGCAGCACAGTTTGTAATAGCTAAAACTTGGAAACAGCCCAAATGCTCATTAACTGGAGACTGAAATAAAAAAATGTGTTTTTTAATAAAATGGAGTACTACTTAGCCATAAAAAATGAGAAATTAGAGAAATTTATTGCTAAAAGAATGCACATTGAGATGATACTCTTAAGTGAAATAAATAAGACACACACTTGTAAATACTGAATAGTTTCTCTGGTGTGAGAAACTGAAAGTGTAAATAAGGACTCAAAGGTATAATAGGTAATGTGAAATAGAAAGAAAGAGGGCAAAGGGGAAGGGGAAGTGGGAGGGGTAGGGGAAAGAAAGAAGGGAATGGGATTAATAGGAGAAAATGAAAAAAAGGAAACAAAGACTCTGTAAATAGGGAGGGATGGAGGGGCTGAAGGGAGGCGAGGGGAAGGGAGAAAAAATAAGAACCAAGAGATTATGTAAAGGTCCAAATTTCCAATGATGAATGTCATTATACTGTGTATGTAAAATGTACCAATCAAATGATATATAAAGTTTTAAAAAAAGAATGTAGGGCCAGGGATTTAGCTCAGTGGTTTTGCAGCCTGCTGTGCAAGCACAAGGACCCGAGTTTGATCCCCAGTACCAAAAAATTTTTTTAAAAAAGAATATATGGGACTAATGTAAACAAAAAACCCCCATAAAAATAAATATACACTGACTCTAGTTAGAATGGTTTCACTTGCATTTTATCAACTTCACAATCGTGCAAAAGTGATGCACATAAGGTAGAAACTGTTCAGGTTGGGTCTTCTCCCAGGCTAGCGAGAAGGTACTATGATACCCTCACATGCCACCATGATACCCTCACATGCCACCATGCTGGACTGGGGCAGTGGGGTGTAGCTTCTAGCCAGACAGATGATAGGTCACCAAGGAAACTGCGCATGCCACAGTGCATGGAGCTGCTCAGCTCTGATGTTCAGTAAGTTTGGTGTATGAACACATTTTTTATATTTTTCAATTCAGGATAGGTTTATCAGAGATCATAACCCATCAACCCCATGATTTCTTGTATATTATGGGTACAGCAAGGCTAATGTGTGAAGACCCATGATGGTCTGCCTCACACACAAACAAGAAAGACTCAGTGCAAAGACACTGTTTCAAATGTTCAGTAATTGTCCTTTCCCCCTGAGCTATCCAGAAGTCTCCATGACACCAATGAAATGGATTGCTAGTATGGATTTCCATATGCTAAGTTCCATATGCATTGCTGAAAAGAACTTCATGGTGCATCAAAGCATTGCCTCTAATGAAATGTAAATAAAGCTTTTGAAAAAGTTATTGTTTATGGTAATGATCTTTTTTGACTCAGGTATCTGCCTTTCTCTTGTGTTCCAGCTACTTGTGATAAGAGATACATATCAAGCCAACATGAGATAACCAATCAAATAATACTCCTTTTAAGAACTTACGTAATAGATATGCTATGTGTCACCACACTTAGGGATGTTCAGTAGCCAAACAGTTGAAACAACATCACACTAAAATTAGAGGCTAGACATTATGAACTCCTAAGGTACATTTATACCCCAATATAAATATTCTCTTTAGATGGTATCCTACTAAAGGATAACAAATAAGACTTTTCTTTCTGTCACTTAATGTCTTGTGATTAGATGGAGGTGCTTGACTGAAAGACTATTCCATAGTAGATGAACATGTAAGTGTCACAAAGAAAACATCATGATTGTCATACTAAAATACTATGTGTAGCTCTTGATCTTAAATTTCTCTGTAATACATAGCTGTTGTCTGTTAACATTCTGCAGGGATTCAATTACTAAAACAACCATGGTTGGTAAGAAATAACAGCCCTCTAACTGTGCTTTAAATTTCAAAAGTGCTTGATGTTTTAACTATTATAATAGTTAAACTCACTGCTCCTACTAAAAAACATGTTACTATCTTCTCTTCTGGTGTTCAACAACTTAAGTTTGGAGACCAAAACTAGAAAGGTAACTGGGCTATGAGGACAGCCAATATTTTGGACCTGGCCCTTCAATGTCAACAAAGATCCAGGACACAAAGGAACCTTTCCTATAGGATCCTACATCTTTGGTAAGTTACTCAACCTCCTGAGCAGGAAGATTGCTGAACACCAGAGGACAAATGATAGTGTGCCAAGGGGGGGGGTCACCAAGAGGGAAAACTCTCCCACACTTTCACTGAAAGTAACAAGGTCAAGCAAGGCTGTGACCCATCCTCATGTCTGACACGGACACAGGAGCTGACAGGCTCTATGCATGGTTCCAAAGTAATGCCTGAGGAGACTTAACTGATCTTGATAGAGCAGGAGGTTCATACTGATTGACAGGTCTCACTTTAACTTGGTCTTAAACACTCAGCAGAAAAGAATAACCAAAAGAGGTATAAAATAATGTCACAGTAATAAAGCTAGATATAAAAAGGGGCTGCAGTCACTGACCCCTTCTGGCAGTTTCTAACTACACCAGTAGCTGACCACAATTATGGATCATTAGGAAAAACTATGGTAAAATCTATAAGAGCTCAGCTAGAGTTTTAAATTTTTTAAGCGAGATTTGTTCTTCAAATTGTCTCTTATCTTCTTAACAACTGTAACTAGAGAGATTTATGACAAAGTATCAGATTTATAGATAACCTCCATCAATGAAAGAATCTAAGAGTCAGCACGTTACAATCACTATTTCAATTTCTAAGCGTGACTTTCTCCCCAACCTGCCCTTCCATTCTAGTGTATTCATGCTTAGATTTTTCATGCTCTCATTTCTTAAGAGTTTTGTTTATTCTTTCCTAGAGGCTGTCAAACTCCAAACAGTCATACAAATGAAACCAATTACAAATGTGCTAAAATTATTTTACCGGAATCCACCAGATCAACCTTGTAAACAACTCATAACTGCTGAACTATACAATATGACTTCTATGTTGGATTCTGAAGTCCTCTGGACCTTCTTATCCTCTTTGTGGGAGGCTATTACTAGTTCTTCCCAGTGAAAACACTTGTTAGCTATATAGCAATCCTTGTGTAGCAATCCTGATGACCTAATAATTTGGCTCATGCATTCTTAACTGTTTCTTTGGCTTTGTATCCTCCAGACCCAAAGCTATACAGCTACCAAGATGACAATGCTTAGTGCCCATCGAAGGCTTTTAGATAGAGCCTCTGTAGAGTAACTCTAACTACTGATCACAACTAGGTCCCTTTTCAGCCAGAAGTAGCCAGACCTGTCTTTGCCCTTTGCCCCCTCACAGCAGTTAGGGGTACTTCTTCAGAGGGGGAAATATAGCAGACAAGTGTTAATTAGATATCTTGTAGGCAGTTAGACAGGGCCAGCCCATGAGGAGCCAAAATGGAGGACAGTCAAGGAGCCAACATGGAGGACAGTGAAGACATATTCACTGAAGGTCAACATTGTAAAAGAAGAGAAACTACCACACCCATGTAGGTTGAATAGCAGTGATTGATATTCTAAGTAGGTATCAATCTCCTGGGTGGGGGGGGGCCGCCAGGGTCTTAATCCAGCCTCTCCAGGAAATATCCCTGACCCCCCTTACTGAAAATCCTTTTATCCTTGCTAGCTTGCTACTTGAGTCGATCCCCCATTTGATTCCCATTTAATCAATATTACCTGGGTGACTGTACTTGTAATCTTATTGGTTAGTTGTGGTTTTGTCCCACCTCATGCCCACCTTGTAAATTTCCACTGGGTCCTATAGTTTTGTCCCACTTTGTGCCTGCCTCTCCACACAGCTTTGCTGTATAAAACATCTTTGAAAAGTGGGGTGGGCATGCATTCCACTTTCTGGTCCCCCTTCTGTCTCTCTTAGACAGAAGCTTTCTTTCTCTCAATAAGTTTTTTCTACTCTTAAAAAAAAAAAGAGAATCATTTCCTTGCTCCTCAATTAGCACACAGCTCTTAACTTGCTAGTGATTTACAGTCAGTTAGGAAAAAAAAACTATTAAATCACATTTCCCTTCTCTATCAGAAGAAAAGCTAATATATATATTCAACATCCCAAGAATAAGAATAAAAAAGAAAAGAAATGGGAAGAAGAAAGTAAGAAAATCAAGTCCCTGTGAAAGACAAAGTTGAGAGAATAATGGACAATTTCAGGTACACTCCAGTAGAAAAAGGTCAATACTATGCTGATCCAGCTGAACATGAGCTCTCTGTACCTATCCATGTGGAAAATCTCTAGTGCTGAGAGGATCAGGCTAAATTCTACTGACCACATTCTTATCCTTTGACATAACTTCTGTCTATTGACAACATAGTCATCCTCAAATATCAATATCTATGATATAAGTTTCACACTATTTTGGAACATTTCTAAATTCCTTAAATCCTTCAATAAGCTCTATCCAATCTTTCTTGATACCTTTTGAGCCACCATGACCTGACTATAGCACCCTTCTGGGATATGATATTCAGTTTGGGAATATTTCTTAAAATAGGTGTCATTTTCATGAGCTTTCAAAACAAAATATTAGCTTGACAAAGATAAAACATATTTATAAAGTACATAGCTCCATCTCTAATTCTAGTCAGGCTTTATGCAAAACACTTGGAAACCCAGTGAGGCTATTATAATCTTATTGGAGTGCAGCAAAATCCACACAGAGCTAGTGATACCCTGGTGCCCAGCTCTGCCTAAAAGTCCTGATTCACCTTCAAAACTCAATGAAGGGCCTTTTTTCCCTTCTGAAAAAAAGTGAACTTAAGTTAAGTTTTGAGAAATGTATAATATTTTAGGCTACTGGCAGTTTATTGTCACTTGGTCTAGCTAAAATTTTTTTCTGCATTTTATTTTATTTTATTCTGTGATTTTTTAAAAAAAGAAAATTGGGATATTATAAAAACTGACTTAGTAATATGTGACAAAACAATATTTTCTGATGCATTATCTGAAAAGCAGCTAAAAATATAAGACAACTCCCACTATGGACAGTATTTGAAAGACAGGAGAGGTGGGAATTCTAGTATGTCCTTTCTTATATTCATATCGAACATGCGATTCTATTCAACAGTACCTTTGCTTTCATCAGAGCTCTAAGAAGATATTATGCTTGTATTAGATTTTCTCTTACAAGACAATGACTCCTTTTTCTGAATCTTCACTTTAGCATTTTTGAAAAATATTTTAATCCTTATAATCTTATTAATTTGGTCTTATATCATCACTTTTCAAACTTTTACAGTGATATCTCAGTTGTCAATACCTCCAAGCTTGAACTTTCCACTACTGGAACACAGAGTTAAAAAAAAGTCTAGTTGGTGTTCATAACTTTGCCTGATAGTTGAGCTGAAAATTCAACTTGTGAAAATCTGTATGGAGGAGAGAAGAGTGGGTCACACATCACATCTCACTATGGATGCAAAGGGGCAACACATCAGTCTAAGCTTCACTCTCACCCAGAAAACATATGGTGCTTGTATCAGTCCATTACAACATTCATTGTTGTGCTTTTGTGTGAGTGTGTGTGTGTGTCCTTTATTTGCATAAGATATCATAACCAGGGCCCCAAAGAAAGCTAGTGACACCAGCAGCAAAGCTAAGATGAAAACTGTGAGAACCGTGATAGCGTTAAACAAAGAAATTGTTGCAAAATTTGTTAAAGTTCTGGAAAATGAATTTATAAGTGTAATTTTGGGGCCTGAGAACCAATTACTTCATTCTCCATTATTTTTATGGAAAAAAATACATTCAGTTCTTGAACTTTTTGGTGTTTGAACACAAATTTGGAACAAACTGAGTTTGACAGTCAGGTATCATTTTCTGTTTCTCTTACATTCCAACTCTCTTCTTCTTCTTCTTCTTCTTCTTCTTCTTCTTCTTCTTCTTCTTCTTCTTCTTCTTCTTCCTCTTCTCTTGTGGTTGTTGTTGGTTTGTGACTGGGATTGAACCTAAGACCTTCTCATTGAGATACATCTCCAGGTTTGTTTGTTTGTTGGTATCTTAAGACAGGATCTCACTAAGTCACTAAATTGCTCAGTATAGGCTAGAACTTGCAAACTTCAGTGCAGGGATTGTAGGTATGCACCACCATTACATTCTAACTTTTCCTTCCAGCTACATAAACTTGTATAGTCATCTGTACCCAGAGACCAGCTCGCCATTTGTTGAATCATGATCTCCAGTTAGAATTAGGAAAAACAAAGGCAAATATGAATACAAAAAGATATTTTGATTGCTTCACATTTCTCCCCCTCTCCCACATCAGAACAGGAAAAATTGGAATGTGAATGCTTACAGTATGTTTAGGATCATGTAACAACAATGTAGAATAGGGTGGAATATTGTGTAGTAGCAGTAATATATGGTTGATGCCTGCCATTTATTGATTCTACCATCAACAGACAAATGTAAAACTCTTACCCTAGTCAAACTGTGAGCTATGAAAATTTGCTGTGAACACTAAAGAAAAACTTGACTCCAATATTAGCCAATGTGCATTGATTTAGAATGAAGAAGCTCCCTTCTGCCTGTAGTAACAGACAGTATGCCCTGAGTAGATAAAGTGAACTCTGGGTTCATCAGTCTTGATCAGAAGCAGCATCAGATAGGACATAGTCAAGAGGATACACGGCTCTCAGAGAGGTTAAGAACAGGGTGATATATGTGAGGATTGAGGTCAGTGGCCTCATAAATTGGAGTCAGTATAAGATCAGCAGACAAAACAAAAGGAAAGTTCATCAACTAGAGTAAGTTAGAAGCTAAACAGCACTAAGAAAGGCTCCAGAAGCTGAGCCTAAAAAAAATAGCAGAGGTTTCTCCCACTGGGAGAGGCTGCAAAAAGTAGAATTAAATCAACTTCTCCCTTTCACCATGGTTTACTCAGGAATTGTTGATCAAACCCAGTCTAAAGACACATACTATGCAATGATACAGATGGATTTAGGAAGGCATATTCTAGTTACCAAATATGTGTGTATCCTTATCTACTTAGGAGTCTTTTGTTATCCAGCTGAAAGCACTTAGCTCTAAAAACACCTGGGTGAAGGGATGGTTCATTGAGATACGCTGTTGATGTTTGGGGTCACATGATTCATACTGACTCATTTCTTCTGTTGTCAAATCTGCTGCAGACTTTTTTTTTTCTTTAATTAGGCATATTTTGTCTCCCAAATTAGGATTAAGAAACTGTGTATTGCTCACTGGTAATGACCATTGCAGAAATCCATGCCTGAAACATATCTCCTATCATCCTGTCTCCCCACCCCACATGATTTGGCTCCCATGCTGTCCTACCATCCTAGGAAGACTGGGTCAGGAGGTGGACTCAGAAAGAGAGTGATATCACCACCAAATTGCTGAGGATACTCAACCACTGAGGTGAAGTCACAGACCATAGAAGCTGCTTAACACACACAATAATGTAGCCTAAGGTGATCAAGTACAAGCAGCAATAAAAACCTAGCTATCCATACAAGCCTTAATAGATTATAAATTAGTGTGGTCTGCATTAACAGTGAAATCACTAAGGATTTTTAAAGGCTTCTCAAATAAAAAAAAACATGTCAAAATTGAGTTTTATACTTTATTCTCCATAATTCCTCCTACTTGTAGAGACTCAATAATGAATTTCAATTGCATGAACAATATGTTAATAAATTAATGAATGTCAATAAGCTAGGTGTTAAATACAACACATAATTTCTGCTTCAAGTGTCTATATCAACAATGAACAGTATCTATATACTCATTAAAAATCTTACCTGTTTGTTTCTAAATATTACTGGCCAGGAAGAGGTATAATGCTTTAAAGGAAGGCTATCTTTATCCAGTGCAGAATATTCTTGTGTGAGCTGTTTTTACAGGGGGTTATTTAAATAAAGGAAAGAAGAAATTTCCAAGCATATTAATAAGACAGATATAAAAGTCTTTCTGTGTGTTCTTAAGTAGGTCATTATATCATACCGCACTCTATTGTTCCTCTTTGTTTGCTGGACCATGACAAGAAAGAATAAAAAGGCGAAGAGTAAGGAATTGGGAAGGTCAAATGGGCACTTCTCTTTGAAATGTCCTAGGGAGACATTACTCTTTTGCTAAGTGGTAACTAACATAAATGAAACATCATAATAGAGGAAAAGTACAATGCAGAGATGAGTCAAAGACAAAAACATCTCTCTCGAGACTGAGATTTGTGTTCAGAAAGATCAAATATATACCTCAAAAAGACAGAGGAAAACACAACTAAATAGAAACCCTGCAATCCAGGAGACCTAAGGCACAAATAATAGGAGTTTCAGATTGTTTTTATCTTGTTACCTAAAGCTGCTACACCCATACATTTTCTTTTCTTTCTTTCTTGTTTTTTTTTTTTTTCCAATACCAGGGATTGAACTCAGGGCCTTGTGTTTGCAAGGCAGGCACAGAGTCCATGAGCTAAATCCCTGGTGCATATATTTTTCCATCTTGGTTAATGGCAACCCTTTCCTTCTCAATACTCATATAAAAATGCTAATTTCTTGTTTGGCTTCTCTCTCTTTCACACCCCACAAGGGATTAGTAAATCCTATTCTATCAACCTTTAAAATTCTAATTCTGAAATTGACCATTTGACAGCAACTCTACTGCTTCAGTGATCTCATTATCTCTCAAGATATCAATGATAGCATACTGTCTCTCTGCTTTTATCCTTTCCAACTTAAGTCTCTTTTCAATATACCAGTCAGAGTTAGCATTTAAAAAATTACTTCAAATCATTCTGCCATTAAAAATGCTGAGTCACTCAGAGTTATGATAACCCTAAAGGCTCTTAACAATTTACAGTAGTCCTCCCTTACCTGAACTTCTGCTTTCCAGAGTTTCAGTTACTCATAGTCAATAGCAATATGAAAAATCAAATGGAAAATTGTGTTTTAATTTTTGTGCCATTCTTAATAGTGTGATAAAATCTTGCACCATTTGGCTTCCTCTTGTCCAGAATATAAACCATCCTTTAGCCTATCCACATGGTATACATCATCAACTTGCTAGTCACTAAGTAGGTATCTCAGGTAGTAGATGAACTATTATAGTACCACAATGCTTGGGCCGGGGATTTAGCTCAGTGGTTCCACCACCTGCCTCACAAGTGCAAGGTTCCGAGTTTGATCCCCAGTACCAATCAAAAAAAAGGTACACAATGCTTGTGTTCAAGGAACACTTCTTTTTTGTTTGTTTATTTTGTTTTGTTATTTTGTAAAATTCTTTTATTGGTACATTTTAGGTATACAACACAATTGCATTTCTCATTGGGAATTGTACCTTTACATAATGCATCTTGGTTCTTATTTTTTCCCCATTCCTAGCCCTCCCTTCAGCCCCTCCACCTTTCCCTATTTACAAAGACTTTATTTCCATTTTTTCCATTTCTCAGCATTTTTCCTTTCCCTTCTTTTCTTTCCCCTGCCCCTCCCACTACCCCTACCCCTTTGGACCTTTTCTTCCTATTTTGCATTATCAATTATTCATTGTAATCATTAATACATTTTAGGTATACAATATAATGACATTCATCATTGGAAATTTGCACCTTTACATAGTTTCTCTTGGTTCTTATTTTTCACCCCTGTCCAGCCCTCCCTTCAACCCCTCCCTTCCTCCCTTTTTACAAAGATTTTGTTCCCACTTTTCCATTTTCTCATATTAATCCCATTCCCTTCTAACCTTTCCCCTAGCCCTCCCACTTCCTTCCCCTTTGCCCCTTTTCTTCCTATTTCACATTACCTATTATACATTTAGTCCTTATTTACACTTTCAGTTTCTCACACCAGAGAAACTATTCAGTATTGATTCATGTGTGTCCTATTTATTTCACTTAAGAGTATCGCCTCAATGTGCATCCACTTAGCTATAAATGTCTCAAATTTCTCATTTTTTATGGCTGAGTAGTACTCTGTTTTATTAAAAAAAAAAAAAAAAAAAAACATTTTCTTTATCGAGTCTCCAGTTGATGGGCATTTGGGCTGTTTCCAACTTTTAGCTATCACAAACTGTGCTGCTATGAACATGGGTGCACATATATCACTGTGGTATGATTTTTTAATTCTTTGGGGAAGATACCCAGCACTGGAAGAGCAGGGTCAAATGGGACTTCCAGTCCTAGTTCTTCCAGTCCTAGTTCTTTGAGGTATCTCCATACTGATTTCCACAGTGCTTGCACCAGTCTACACTCCCACCAGCAGAGGAGCAGGGTTCCTCTTTCCCCACAGCCCTGCCAGCATTTGTTATTGGTTGATTTCATGATAGCAGCCATTCTTTCTGGAGTGAGGTGGAATCTCAGTGTTGTTTTCATTTGCATCTCTCAAATGACCAGTGATGTTGAACATTTTTTCATGTATTTATTTGCTTTTTCTACTTCTTTGTGTGAGAAATGTGTTCATTTCAGATGCCCTTTTCGGGAGTGGGCCTTTAAATTTGGGAGGTCTGATCCTTTTAAGTTCTTTATAGATTCGCGATAGTAGACCTTTGTCTGAGGAAGAGCAGGTGAAGATTTTTTCCCACATTGTGGGTTGTCTCTTCACACTGCTGGTGGCTTCTCTTGCTGTGCAGAAGCTTTTTAGTAAGAAGAGATCCCACTTGTTGACTGTTTGTGCTAGTTCATGGGCAACCGAGATTTTGTTCATAAAATCTTTTCCTACGCTGATGTCTTCAAGAGTTCTACCTAACCTCTGTTCCAACTGGTTCAGAGTTTCTATTTTAATATTTAGCTCTTTAATCTATTTCAATTTTAGTTTAGTGCATGGCGAGAGACATAGGTCTAGTTTTAAACTTTGGCAAGTTGAAGCCCAATTTTTCCAGCACCATTTTTTTTTGGGGGGGGGGGATTTTTAAAATAAAATTTAAAACTATTTTGTACCAGTACAATATATTAATTTTACAAATGTAAAATTTTATCAGCTGTTAAAGCATTTGCAAAAACCACACATCCTACTTCAACTTTATTGCACAATATCTATAAGAAAATATTAATTTTTAAATTAGAAAACATAAAAATGCTTTCAATATAGAAGAGACGATCTTATTTTTAAAGACAATACTCTATAAGAATGTCAACCCAGAAAATAATAAACTTTCACAGGATACCAAGCTGGACAGATGCTTCAGCAAATCTGCTACAAAGCTCTGTGTAAAACCAGTCCAAGATACTTAATCCAAACTGTATCATCATTTTTCATTAGAAATCTAGACACCACTCAAGGTGGTTTCTTATACTTAAAAAGAGGCATTTTTCAGTGTGAGCATTCTGAACATCTCTTCTGTAAGAAGCAACACTTCCAAGTTAATAGTGCTGGCATGGGCAGCACATATTCCAACATAATAGCCATGTGCTGGTGTCTTCCTTCAGGCAGATTACCTGTGGCAGCTGTTTGTAATGACTACTAATGACCCCCATTTTAATTTATGCTGATACAAAACATAAGTTAAAAACATTTTTAAAACTTCAACCTTTACAAAAATCAGTTTATAAATTTGCATCATAAAAATTAGTGTCAAGACCTTCAGTATGGTTGTGTATTAGTTTTCCCAGAGTTGCAGTGACTGAAGTCCCACTTTTCTAATGTAGTATAATCAGGAAATCATCCCAAGCACTAAGTACAGCACCATTTATTAAAGAGGCTATCTTTCCTCCAGTGAGGGTGTTTGGCTCCTTTATTGAAGATGAGATGACTGAGTGTGTCTGGCATTGTTTCTGCATCTTCTAATCTGTTCCACTGGTCCTCAGGTTTGTTTCTTGGCCAGTACCATGCTGTTTTTATCACAGTAGCTTTGTAGTAGAGTTGCAGGTTGGGGATTGTGATACACCCTGCCATGTCTCTGTTACCTAGAATTGCTTTTGCTATTCTGGGTCTTTTCTTGTTCCAAATGAATTTGTGGATTGTTTTCTCAAGGTCCATGAAGTATGCTGCTGGGATCTCAATTGGAATTGCATTAAATCTATATAGCAGTTTTGGAAGTATGGCCATTTTCACTGTATTAATCCTTCCTACCCAGGAGCAGGGGATGTCTGTCCATTTTCAGATATCATCTTCTATCTCTCTTTTCAGAGTGCCATAGTTTTCAGAGAAGAGGTCTTTGATTTCTTTCGTTAGGATGATTCCTAGGTATTTCAGTTTTTTGGATGCTATTGTGAAAGGAATTATTTGCCCTATTTCTCTCTCAGTGAGTCTGTCATTCTTGTAGAGGAAAGCTATTGATTTTTGTGTGTTGACCTTGTAACCAGCTACTTGACTGAATTTGGTTATTAAGTCTAGAAGACTTTTGGTGGAGTTCTTGGGGTCTTCTATATAGAGTATCATGTCATCTGCAAATAATGACAATTTGACTTCTTCACTTCCTATCTTTATTCCTTTTATTTCTTTCTCTTGTCTAATTGCCATGGCTAATGTTTCCAGAACTATATTGAACAAGTGTGGTGATAGTGGACATCCTTGTCTTATTCCTGATATTAGTGTGAAGGATTTCAGTTTTTGACCATTTAGTATGATATTACTTGTTGGTTTTTCATAGATGGCTTCTCTCAGTTTGAGGTAGAGACCATCTATTCCAAGTTTTTGTAGGGTTTTTATCATAAATGCATGTTGGATTTTGTCAGATGCTTTTTCTGCATCTATGGAGATAATCATATGGTTTTTGTCCTTGGCTCTATTGATATAGTGTATTACATTGATTGATTTGTGTATACTGAACCATCCCTACATCCCTGGGATGAATCCCACTTGATCAGGGTGTATGATCTTCTTGATGATCTTCTGCATTCTGTTTGCCAGTATTTTATTAAGGATTTTTGCATCTATGTTCATTAGTGAGATTGGCCTATAGTTCTCTTTTTCAGTTGGGTCTTTCTCTGCTTTGGGGATCAAGGTGATGCTTGCTTCCAGGAATGAATTTGGGAGTATTGCTTCCCTTTCAATTTCATTGAAGAGTTTAAATAGTAGTGGCAGTAGTTCCTCTCTAAATGTCTTGTAGAATTCAGCAGTGAAGCCATCAGGGCCTGGGCTTTTCTTAGTTCATAAGTTTTTAATTACATTTTCAATTTCATTGGTTGATATTGGGTTGATTAGAATATTTAGGTCTTCTTCGTTCAACTTTGTTAATTCATATGTATCTAGGAATCTGTCCATTTCTTCTGTGTTGTCCATCTTATTGGTGTATAGGTTCTGGAAGTAGGTATTGATGATCCTCTGGATTTCTGCTGGGTCTGTTGTGACTTCACCCTTTTCATTCCTGATTGCATGGATTTGGGCCTTTTCTTTCCTTTTTCTGATAAGGTTGGCTAAGGGCCTGTCAATTTTATTGATTCTTTTGAAGAAAGAACTCTTGACTTCATTAATTTTTTGTGTCGTTCTCTTAGTCTCCATTGCATTGATTTCTCCTCTGATCTTTATAGTTTCTTCCCTTGTATGAGCTTTGGGGTTGTCCTGCTCTTCTTTTTCTAGAAGCTTGAGGTTCACCATCAGGTTGTTTAATTGGGCTCCTTCTCTTTTCTTAATATGCATATTCACTGCTATGAATTTCCCTCATAAGACTGCTTTCATTGTGTCCCATAGATTCCGATATGTTGTATTGTCATTGTCATTTAATTGAAGGAACTATCTGATTTCTTCTTTAATTTCCTCTGTGACCCATTGGTTATTCAGAAGTGTTTTGTTCAATTTCCACATGTTTATGAAATTTTTTGAGTTTCTTTTGCTATGGATCTCCAATTTCATCACACTATGGTCTGATAATATACAGGGGATAACTTCAATTCCTTTGCACTTCCTTAAACATGTTCTATGCATGAGTATGTGGTCTATTTTGGAGAATGACCCATGTGCAGCTGAGAAGAATGTGTATTCTGATTTTGTGGGGTGGAAGACTCTGTAAACATCTGTTAAGTTCATTTGTTCAAGAGTTCGATTGAGTTCTAGTATTTCAGTACTTATTTTTAGTCTAGTTGATCTATCTATTTGTGACAGTGGGGTGTTGAGGTCCCCCACTACAATTGTATTAGTGCATATATGACTTTTCATGTCCATTAGTATTTGTTTTATATAGTTGGGTGCACTAGTGTTTGGTGCATAGATATTTATAATTGTCATCTCTTCCTCTTGGATTGTTCCCTTTACAAGGATGTAGTGTCCTTCTTCATCTCTCTTAGTCAGTGTTGGTTTGAAATCTACTTGATCTACAAAGAGGATAGCTACTCCTGCTTTTTTTCAGGTTCCTATCACATGCAGTATTGTTTTCCACCCTTTAACTTTCAGTCTATGAGTTTACTTTTGAATTAAGTATGTTTTTTGTATGCAGCATATGGTTGGATTTTGCCTCTTGACCCATTCTACCAGTGTATTTCTTTTGATTGGTGAATTGAGACCATTAACATTAATGGTTATAACTGAAATGTATTCACTTGTCATTGCCATGAGTTTTTCTTTTGGTTGGGTTCTCCCCCTTTATATTTAATTTCTTGTCATGCCAGATGGGTTCATTCTGCTTTGCTTCCTGGGGTTGTGATCCTCCATGTCTGTTCCTAGGATATTGTGTAAAATTCTTTGGAGTGGTGGTTTGGTATTCACGAAGTTCCTAAGGAGCTCTTTGTCATGAAAGTATCTTATTTCTCCATCCATTTTGAAAGATAGTTTTGCAGGGTACATCAATCTGGGTTGGAGGCTGTTTTCTTTTCGGGCTTGGAATATGTCACTCCAAGCTCTTCTTGCCTTCATGGTTTGTGTTGAGAAGTCTTCTGTGATTCTGATGGGCTTTCTTTTGTATGTGATTTGTTTCTTTTCTCTAACTCCTTGTAGAACTTTGTGTTTCTGGAATCTTAACAATTATATGCCTATGTGTAGATTTTTTTTGATCAAGGCTAGTTGGAGTCCTATATACCTCACTTATCTGTATGTCATGCTCTTTTCCCCTGCTTGGGAAGTTTTCTGCCATTATTTATGTGAAGAGATTTTTTATGTCATCTCCACTCTCTCTTGTTTCTTCATTGAGCCCAATCAGTCTTTGTTATTCTTCTTTGCATCATCTAGCAGCTGCTGGATTGATTTCTCATGTTCCCTTATACTTTTGAAGCAATTTTTCTTTTCCTGGTCACTAATTGCAATCTTATCTTCTCTATCTGAAATCCTGTCCTCACATTGGATCATTCTTCTGTGTAGACTTTCAATGGAGTTTTTCATCTCCTGGAAATCTATTTTCATCTGTTTTATGGATTCCATTTGTTTCTTATGTTGGGATTCTATCATGTTCCTCAGCTCTTCTCTAGATTTATTAATCATGTCTTGCACTAGGAGCACAATTTCTCCTGTTATCTGAGAAATTATTTCTGATTTCATTTTTTCCAGATCCCCTTTTGTTGCCAGTTCAGTGGGTCCAGGTGGTTGAGTATCAGAGTGTTCCATCTCATTTCCCTTTGGGGTTGCTGTAGGTGATCTGGAAGTCTGGTCTTGAGACTTATTTATATGTTTTCTCATTTCAACTGGGGGTGGAGGTGCTGTTGGTGCCTGCACAGATTACCTCCTCTGAGCTGGGAGAGGTGGGACAGGGGCCAGGAGCAGCGGTAGGGATGATAGCCCCAAAGCCCTTTCCTCTGGGCTGGGAGCAGTGGGGCAGCAGCTCAGAAGCCCCTACCTCTGGGCCGGGAGCAGCGGGACTCAGTACTATGGTCTGGTGGTCCGGTGTCCTCTGCATCTTTGTAGTGTGGAACCAGGTGGTTGTACAGAGGAGCAGGGGTGGGGCGGGTCGGTGGATTGTTCCCTGGCGTGGGCTGATTTGGCATGTTCTGCATGACTCGTGACCTCGGAAGGGCATCCGAAGACCTGCCTGTCTGCACTGGGCTGATTCTGTCACGTTCTGCACTACTTGCGACCTCGGTAGGGCGTGCACCAAGGAACACTTCTTTTACTTAATAATTGTCCCAAAGTTTTATTACAATATGTTGTTATAATTATTCTATTTTAAGATTATTTTGCTAATTTCACTGAGCATAATTTTCAAACTAAACTTTATCATAGTTACCTATGTATAGGAAAAAAACAGCATACACAGGATTTCAAGTTTCAAGCATCCACAAGGGGTCTCAGAATGTATCCCCCTATAGATGAGGAGGGACTTCTGAAGTACTGTTATTTTTCTGACCTCATCCCTTATCACTCTCTGCACTCTACCCCATTCCAGGTGCTCCAGAATGACTGGCCTCCTAGATAATTTGTTATGGATTGAATTTTGTACCCCAACCAACCAGAATGTATATACTAAATCCAAACCTCTTATATCTGAGAATGTGACCATAACTGGAAATAGTGTTACTGTAGATACAATTAGTTAAAATTAAGTCCAAGGCCTGGGATTTAGCTCAGCTGTTTCACTGCCTGCTGCACAAGTGCAAGGGCCCGAGTTTGATCTCTGGTACCAAAAATAAAATAAACTAAAATAAAGTCCCAATGTGGGGGTCATACTGGGGGTATAAAAGTGAGAAATTTGGACAAAAGCAACAGGGAGACCAGCATATAACCATAGGGCTGAAGCAGGAAACAGTGAGGACCCCATGACAGATAACTCTTTAACACAAAGATAGGAGCAAAAAATGGCTTTTAATGATGCTGACAGCTCAATGAGTGACTCCTGTCAGTCTCAAGAGCCCTGAGTAGAAGTCTGAGCTTCCTTATATACCTCTTTTTACATCTACAAAGCTTAATTTCATTGGAATTTCCCTGGGAATATAGCAAGCAGGATTTACACAAAACAGAGCAGTGGAGAGGGGGAGAGCAAAGAGTTCTGGCCCAACTTTCTGAGTTCATTACACTCCTTTGGTGACAGATTACAGAAGTTGTCATGAGTACACAGGTACATTCTACAAAGATCATAGTTACCTAGTTACCCCATAGTTCCCTAATAACACACTTAACTCATAGTTCCCAATTCCATATAGAGGGGTGGTCTCCGCTCTCAGGGCCAGAGATCAAAGTGATGCATCTATAAGCCAAGTTATTACCTAAAATTGCAAATAAACTACCAGAGGCTAGGTGCAAAGTATGGAACAGATTCTCACTCAGCCTTAAAAGGAACCAAACCTGTTGAAACCTTGATCTTAAATTTCTGGATTTCAAAAATGTGAGAATAAACTTTTGTTACTTAAGTCATTCAGTTTGGAGTACTTTATTATAGCGACCCTCAAAAATTAGTACATATTTCTTAAATGCTAGGACTGCTACAGCTTGATCTAAAATGTCCCATAAAAGGCTCATGTGTTCAGAGGTGGGGCTATTAGAAGGTGATTAGATCATGAGGGCATTAAATTCATCAGTGGATTAATCCACTGGTGGTTCATAGCTGGATGTACTGTTAGGAGGGGAAGTCTGTTGGAGGTACGCCACTATGGGTGTGACCTGGAAGGGTGTATTCTTATTCCCAGCTTCTCCCTTCTCTCTCCTTCCTAGCTGCCATGAACTGCACAGCTTTCTTTCACCAGGCCCTTCCACCACACCATTTCTACCTGGTAACCCACTGACCATAGACTGAAACCATGAGCCAAAATAAACCCTTCTGTCTATAAGGTGTGTATGTCAGTATTTTGTCCCAGTGTTGGAAAGCTAATAGAAGGACTATTGCCAGGATTGTTCTTTTTAGGTAGCTTCTTCTGAGAGGCCAGAAATGTGCAAAGTACTTATGAAAATTGGAAGTCTGACCTTGGATTGACTGGCATCTTCAATACATTCAGATGTGACAGCAGAAGTTGCTGGCAGCTATGTGGAGTCCAGGGAATCCCTTGCCTCTATGTGGTGGTGTGCTACAGGGCCCAGTTACCTAAGTGTCTTGGTAAACTTCAGTGTTCTTGCTCATCGAAGGAAATCTCTGAACTGTATAAGCACATCTCTGCCAAACACATCACTGTCCTCTTATGACACATTACATTAGTTAAGACAAAGATATTCTTCATTTCCTCAGAGTCAACATAAAATTATCATAAAATATACATTATAGACAGGGCCAAAGTCCCAAGAGATGTATCTGTGGGTACAAACTGCAAAGGCAAGAAAAGAAAACAGGAAGATCCAATGGAAAGAGGAGCAATGAATGAAATATGAAATTATACAATAATATATACATTTAAAACTTTGAAATAATGGTACTGTTTCATAACCATGGTCTTAATCTTTTAATTTTTAAAGTAATAAGCACATTAACATTCAGGAATGTACATTGTGGAAAACTGAATTGTCCTACTTTGCTATAGGGGGCAGGGGGAAAGGATTGATATGTCTTCTAAGAACTTTTTTAATACCAAAAACTCTTCAGAGTATCTGAAACTTAAATTTTTTGAAACTTTCAAATTTTGTTTTTTATAGCTTATAATTGTATTGCATATTTCAATGTACAAAGGACTTTCTTACATGTTAAACCCATTAAGAATTTGGCCCTCCCCCACAAGGGGATTATCTTCCACCTAATATAAATTAAAATTGCTATAGAATTATATTATTTTAGAAATATTTAATAAAACATAAATAAGGACCTCATATAACAACTAATTTCAATTATATGCTAATTTTTAAGAATAAATCTCTATAATGAACAACTTTATCATTTAAATAACCACTACCACTACTTGCTGTTTTATTTCTATAAATTCTGTATTTATTTTTAGTACAATTGACAGTCTGGCAATTGAGTATATTTAATTACCATATGTTTCATCAATTTAGCCATTAAAAATGTTTTCCCTTAATATAAACTCCCATGTGTTCCCTTACATTTCTTCCAATTATGAATACTCACTTTTATTCTGTTTTAAATAATGGTGTTTAAAAAACAGGTCAGACAGTTTGACATTTTCCAGCAATTTTTATCATTAAATATCCCAAGTATAGCGCATACACCACAGGCTGGGATCATTTCCATTTTTCTCTCCCCCAGATTATTTTGTATCCTTGCCATCTCTTGTCAGTTTTACAAACTAAATTTGAACCAGATTATTTTTATGCTTACAAGCTGTCCCACTGCCCATGCCTTATTCAATAACGTTGGCCTAATAATTAACTAATAGCAAAGGTATAGCATAAGAGGCTGTTTATATTTCCTCTCTTTTGTTTCTCTTTTTCAAACACTTGCCTGGAAAATTTTCCAGAAGACACAGAAGGTAACCACATGACTATTGATGATAGGCAGGTATGTAATGAGGAGGTCAAAATATCTTACTGATTTTGTTTCCAGAACTGAGGCAGTTCAAGGTCATCTGCACCACTGTGGTGTGCTACTGTCCCTGAGACTGCCTGGGGCCATCAGTCATGGGGCTTCTCTCTACTAGAGGTGTGACCGGTTTTGCAATTATAGGTTTTTGTCTGTTTGGTTTGCTCCATGGATGGTAAGGCACAATGGTGTACTGGCGAGGAGGGCAAGAGGACCATGACAGTCCTTGTTTGTATCTACACAGGAATCATAAACAACCATAAACCACCAAAATGCCATAACCTCCCAGCTGATGAATTTAGCCTTAAAGCAGCAGTCTGCCATAGCTGAGTGTGGATTATTAACTAGTAAAAATATGCCATCTATGAAAGAGAAGAATAGATTCCAAAGGGAGATTTACTAGCAAGTGGGGAAGAAAGTAAGATAGGATAGAGAAGGAGACAGGCTCTGAAAGTTCTGTTTTTCCTGAAATTTAGAAAAGGTTACTAAGCCAAATGAAACCCAGAGTAAACTATTTCTATCAACTTCTAATATGAATAATAAAATGCTGTAAATACTGTATACTAATAATATTTTAAAGTAAAAATAGAAATGATTGTACAAGTATAAGTATAAGGCCTCCCATGACACTAACAGGACCCCTGTATATGTATGGGATATGGAGCAAAACACTCAACTCTGCCTGGGGACATCAGTGAGGCTACCCAGAAGAAATGGGTATATCACCAGCTGAATGAAAGCAAGAAAATGCACATTTGCACATAATCGCATTTCATGGAGAGGAATAATGCCTCCCCAGACTCAAGAGGGGTGTAATAGGCTGATGTAAACAGTAGGCTAGAGCAGAAAGACATGGGTACAGCCAGGAACACCAACATGGTTCAACCATGAGGCTGCAAGACTTTACCCTAAAATTAGAAGCCATGTATGGTAATGAATGAGAAATGTATTGTGATAAAGGAGTAGCAAATGGAAATGGAAGAATAAGGTGGTTGAAGAAACAAGAGTGAAAGTAACAGAGTTCAGGCACGCATGATGAGAGGGAAGCACTTTGTCTTAAGAGTAAGGAACTTTTCTAGACAAATGTTTATTTTGAAATGGGTTTCATATAAGTGGCTGGAGGTGAATGGCTTAAAAATAAAGAATAGTAAGTTGTTCCTTTGCATGCAGACTGTCAAAGATTATCTGAGGCATGATATAGCCTGTCAACAACTAGAATATAAAATCCTGTTCAATTCTTGCTCAGACCTGTAGAAACTCAATAGTAAATTATTCTCCTGAACTCACGTAAATCCTTCTATGCTACCAGGTCAAGAGGCTTCTGGTTTGTCAAGATGGGGCTGGAAAGAGGGATCACCCCATCTTCATCCTTGGTAAATCTCAGAATGACTTTTCCCTGTTAGGCTATGGACAAAAAGGAGGAATTCCTTCTTTTTTTTTAATTCCTTTCTGGCCCTAAACTTTTTCCATTTGAATCACTTTTCTTTTTCTGGAAACTGCTGTCAGGCCATAGTCAGTTTAATATTAGTAGAGTCCAAAGATATTTCATAATACATTATTATATTGTGCATTACATAATTGTATACAGTATTACTATACAGTCTTATCTAGACTCAAAATATATTCTTATATAATTACTATATATAACATTTATCTGTAGGGTCATCATTACCCACAGACTCATCTAAGCTGATTGTCCCAGTGCTATCTTCCAGAAATGCTTTTCCTCTATTCTATTTTTCTCCATCCTAGGTCTTGCCCAAGACTGTCAATTTTCCTCTCTGGGAAATGGACCTATAACAATGAGTGTTCTTTGACCTGCCATCTCTACTTGCCCTTGGTCATGGGGCCTGGTAGAGATTATGTCCTTAATCTCAATATTTTGGGCCAGAATATCAAGAACTTTTCTGTCTAGAATACATGAGAAAATGGAAGTCACACAGGAAATTTAGCTCCAGCATAAGAACTGGGGGACAAGAGAAAAGAGTGGGAGACAGGCTTACTTTACAGAACACAATCTGTTCTGTTTTCTTTTTGGTCATATGCACAAATAAGCTAGTAAAATTATTTAAATCTAAAGAGCCTATATGGAATCTTAAAGCTGGTTTTTTACATTTTCTTCCCAGAATAACAAATTGTGTGTATGTGTGTGTGTGTGTGTGTGTGTGGTACCAGGGATCTAACTCTGGTTCTTGCGCTTTTGAGGCAGGTGCCAGAACCATGGAGCTAAATCCCCTGGCCTCCTAGACTTTATCTTGGGAAAGCAAAAAAAGCCAAAACAATAACAACAAAAAAGCCTGACATTGATTGATTTTGTACAACATACAGAAACATTATCACCTCATTCATCCTAAAAGAAATTTCAAACTAACATCTTCAAAAGCAGATATTATTATTTTGTACTTCACAATGAAGAGACAAAGCTCAGAGAGGTTTAGTCAGAAAGACAACAAGAATTGGATGTGAGAATGAATCCAGTCATATGTACTTTTAAGTTCCTGTTTTATTTTTTTCCTGTTCAGTGCAATATCTACAAGGTTCAAATCCCCTTTTTATATGCATTTTTTCTTTTTCTTTTATTAAAAAATAAAGCAAATTTTCATAACAAAATAATAGGAGAATAACAATAGTCACTACATCTTGCCTTTAGATAAGCACCTTTTCATAACACATCTTTTCAAACATTCTTAATGCATTGTTACATATTTACAATCTCCATATCTCTCAAGTAAATATTTACTTTTTTCAATATTATCCAGTTTCAATGAATTCTTTTTCCTCATCATAATCTCTTAATAGAGGGATATTTACCACACACATTAATATTTTTTTCCTTTATGCTGTGTGTCTCCCAGTGGGAGCATCATCCCTTCTCTTCCTCCTAAGTGTCAAGTTGAACACTAATGAAGTCTTTTTGAGGGTTATGAAGGGACCTGTTTTGTGCATCTTAGGATATTTAGAAGTATCCCTAGTCTATACTCACTAGTTACCAGTAGTGCAGTAATTCCCAGATCAAATTGGAACAACCACCAATGTCTCCATTGTACCCTTACGGGTGAAGCCATTACAAACTGAAGACCACTATTCTAAACAAATATTGAGTTTTAAAAGTAGATATCCTAGCTGATGACTTAGGATAAAGAACAAAACTCATGGCCAAAATAACATGCTCAGTTCCAGCAGGTAAAATGTTTCCAGGATAGGTACTGTCCATGTCTACAAGCCATGCTCTAAAATTAACATGTGCTAGAATGGAATGCTAAAGTCAGCTCTGACTAACTCATACCCCATGTTCTTCCCGCTGACTACAACATGAGACAGTAATGCTTTGTAACAGAAATCCCTCATCTTAACGAATGACCATTTTTAACAGTGACACAGCTAGGTAAAATGTTAGAGGAAACTTTCATATATCAGACATCGATGTAGAACAAAAATACTTGTAAGTGTGGAAAATTTCTGTCTATTACATTTCCTAAATTTTTATCTTATAATTTCCAAAATGGTTTAAACAAACTCTAGAGCTTTAACATAGAAACTTTCAGAATTAATATAACTTCCCTCTAGACTGCATTTAATACCAGAAACCAGGGTGGGTTAATCACATCAGATCCCTCTGGGAGGACCAATAACCATGCATGTTTCTTGAGAAAAACTCTCAACTCTTGAGTAAACACACACACACAAGGCAAGAAATAAGTGAAAGATGACTGTCCTAACTAACCACTTTTTCCTTGAAAAAAGTCAACCTCAATTGGTAGAGGCTGTAAGACACCCTCTGAAAATAGCTCTCTCCAAATTGATGCTTAAGTGCTTCTCCCAGGAGAAGGTGCTGAGAGCCCATGCTCTGGAAGCAATTCCCAGAGAATGTTCTCCCTGGACACTAGTTGTTCTCATCAGCTGCTATTAATATTGTTGGTAGCCCCCAGTGGCTCTTCCCAGCTGCCCAAGACAGCTATCCATGGGTCTGTAGTGCCTCATGTTGTTTAAAGAATTACTCCTCTATGAATGAAAGATAAGGAGTGCTTCAGACTGCCACTAAAAAAGTCAGAACCTAAAGACTTCTCCTGGAGCTTGCAGAGCTATCTAGATTGTTCAAGGCAACTAGTATCTGAAACATCTCAGAACACTGTGTACATCATGGCCCCTTCAGCTCCCTTTATCTCTGCAGGTTTTATTCATCCTAGGGCATGTTCTTCTCCATGCCCTTTACTGCTCATTGGGTGGCAATCAAAGCACATCACTTCCCCTAGGCTTGACTCTATTTCCAGGTATTTGACAGATTTATCCATAATCCTGAAATTTTCTTCCTGTCTTCTCATAAGTCATAATGGCATACAGACAAATCAAGTTACAAGAATATTTCTGAATAACCCATATTTTGTCAAAGAATTATCTGTAACTCTTTCTCTTACATGAAAGCATTCAGATGTGTATGGCTTCCCATTAAGGAACTCCTCTTCCTAGCCTGCTATTCTTGGTTGGATAAAGCTAATGGTCACCACTTGAGGGCATTTAAAACAATACAGAAAGAAACTGACAAGTTTCCAAGTAACTGAAGCACCATCTTGCATTGAAAGTCACATAAAGCCAAATTCTCCAATTTGGAGACAAAACCTTCAATTATTCTGATCATTTGATTTTGCAGAACACACAAGGGAGGGATAAAGAAATGTGATTATCTTAAAGATGCAGAGAGGAAACACAATGCCAAACCCAACTGTCCATATGGAGTCAACTCAAGTACTTTTTGAAAGAAGCTATAAAATAAAAAATAAATAAAATCCAAACACTTTAGAAAACAATTTGACATCTCCTTGGAATGCTAAACAGAGAAGTTTTTATGACCCAAAAATTCTATTCCTAAGTGTACATTCAAGATAAATGTAACGTATGTCTACATAAAACTGATGCACAAATGTTCATAATAGCAGAAGTGGAAACAACTCAACTCTCTATCAATTGGTGGATAAACAAAAGTAGGCAAAGCTTTATAATAGGAAACTAGCCACAAAGAGGAACAACATATCAATAAATGCTATAACACACATGAACCTTGAAAAAAAATCATGCTAAGCGAAAGAAGCAAGTCAAAAATGCTATATATTGTATGATTGCACTTATATGAAATGTACAGAATCAAATCTATAGACACAGAAAATAGATTAATGATTCCACACAGTTGGAGACTGGTTAAGTATAGATAGTAGATGTCATACAGTGCCAGATCCAATAAATAAAGTAAATAAGGACACATGGAAATGTTTTTGTGTGCTCACCTTTACAATGCCACTTAATAAAGCATTCATAGCATTTTTTATCACACTTCATACGGACACTTACAAAACAGATTTCCTAAACTGCTTCAGAAAGTGGCAAGAATAATAGGCTATGAATATTCAAAGAGGGGAGAGTATTTTGAGGAGAATTAATGGCAATGTGTTTTTTACTGTAATCATTTTTTTAAATTTAAACATTCACTATGTATTTTGATTTTTATCACCCCTTATAAAACCAAATTAATTATAACTAGGAAAACTTGAACTACTGATTCTCTGAAATTTTTTAAATATTTAATTGCTGCCTTTAGAAAATACTTTCTCATTTAATGAGTCAAGTGGAAACTATAAAATATTTTGAAATCATACTTGTTTCATTTTTTAAAAATGTTCAGACTGGGATAATTCATTCCCCTTCAGAGAAAGTGGGGGAAAGCAAGATAAACAGAAAGAGAAGATGTACCAACTAAATTTGGTTCTTGTAGATCCTGAAGGCATTAATTTGATGACCATAAATTAAATTTCATTTCTTTGTTATATATTGAACCTTCATAAAAAGATTTTTTTCAGATTCAACATACTTCATTCCAAAAATACATTTCTGAAGACAATAAACAGTAAAAAAATTATTTTACCTTTGATTTTAAAACAGAAAATTCCAAATAAATGTGTTTCAATAAAACTATATCAAGTTATTTGGAGTGCTACATTTGATAATAGGCACAATAATACAGTAGGAAAGAAAGTGATCTCTTTAATTACTATAGGTTAGTGGCATAATGATTTGTATTTAAATAGAGTTGAAGATGAACATACTGCAAACTAAATGGCCTACTTTTGCTGCATCTTGTGCTGGTGTGATGCTTGTTAATTCAGTCACCTCTCATTATAAGTTTAAACTAAGTCAGTGAGATTTCCCATTCCTCTGTGTGAGGTGTGAATGAAGATTTAAACAGCAATCTGTTTCAACATCCATTGCAATGCAGTCACATAAGAGATCAAACACACACGACTTCTTCAGGTTCTTTTATGTAAAGGAAATAGACTAGGTTATCCCCATGGCAAAACGTGTGAGAGATTTAAAAGTAAGAGAAAATAATGGACAGGGACAAATGAATAAAATGCTCCAAAAAGAAAACTTAGGAAAAGATGGACCATTATTCAATTTTCTTCATTCAGATTTGTCCTGTTCACTTTCCTATCAACCAGAGAACACATGAAGCAATTAAACTCTGGGCTGCAATGATCACAAAGGCTCCGAATGCCCTGGCACTAGAAGCATCAGAAAGAAATGACTTCAGCACAGTGGGTAGATTTTTTCAGGTATTACTTAGCCTAGAAGCTGTGCTTCCCCTGCCAAAAGTCAGGACTGTCTATGACAACCTCTTATTGCCAGTGCAAAGAAGAGGAGACACAAAGCCAAGAGAGATTTTAAAAAGAAAGCAGAGCCATATTTGTTAACTGACAATGAGGATGGCATTTTCAGAGTCTGCACTAGAGGATAATAAACCTTTGGTAACAAATTGGGAACCTGGGGAATTAAAGCTATAAAGTATAGTTGATAAAGACTTTTCTGAAAATTAACAACAGAGTATTACATTACAGAGAGAACTGAAATGTTTTCTGTAGGGTAAATGCCCTAAGAGAAAAAGAAAAAAAGTAGGACACAGAAAACTAACCAGGATTGGATTCTAGGATAAGGCTCTGCACACCAAGACCCCTCCCTGTCTCAGTGAACCCAGCATCTGCTGCCATGGCTGCAGTGTAATTGTCCACCTTTGATAACTATGCTGGCCACCATGATGGGCTGACAGGCATTTCCTAGTTTTCCCAGTTAAAACATAACCTCTGCAGGAGTACATATGATTCACACACAACTACTATTAGAGAGACATGTGCTCTAAAAATGCTCACTTCAAATTTTCCACTAACTTGAACATGGCAAGGAGGAGAGCTTGGATATTTGGGTTATTTTTAAGAAAATTAAGTATATATTTATGTGGTGGGTTTTTGCCCATTTTGTGAAGTACAATTCATAGCAAATAGGTATGTAGCTTATTGTTCAGTAAAGGTGATGGTGTCTGAACAGTCTCCTGAACTTCTCCTTCTTTGTTGTCTGTATAAATGTCAAAAGCCACTCTGAAATAGTTTTTGAGAAGTAACTGAGCCAAGAGGCCAACCCAAAAGATAATTCTAGGGCAGACAAATAGGGCATACTTAAGAAAGGAGCTCTGCTGACCCTCATTTCATATGAGATTCCTGCCATAGGAGGAGGAATCCAAAACAGAACCTTGCAGAGACTTTGATGCCTTTGTTTTACACCTGAACTTGGCCTAGTACATACCACACACAATAATTTCTTTCTGTTCTTATTCCAAGCCCTGAAGTACTTTAGACAGTTTCTATTTGATTAAACTATAAAATCATATACTACCTAGGATCTTAAAGTAGAGTTACTGTTGCCACAAAAAATAATAATATCCACATAATGTTTGCTACAAGTCAGACTTAAGTTAGGCTTTTTAATAACTAACTTCTTTAAGACAACAAGGAATGGATGTCAGCACAAACTCATATTTGTGTCTGGAACCCAGGCCTATCTGCCATCTCTAGGAACCTGAAGTACCTATATTCACTCTCATATGAAACAATAAAAACCTGCTGCCTACCTTTTTCAAAAATCTAAACTCTAAAAATATTTTATTTCTGCAGTTATGCAGTGCTTCAGGTTATAGCTAAATTTCTCTGTGTATGTAGCCCTGAATAAAAAGAACTTGAGCAGACTCAGGATTTGAGCAACTGTTAGTTACATCTTTATGTTTAGTCTTCCTCTGGTCCTCACCCTGGAATACCAACCCCAGAACAGCCCTCCTGTGGTGTCCAGGTCATACAACCTCATGTTCCTTGGGCTTGGATGTCCTGAACAAATGCTTCTGAGTAGATGAACTGAATAAAGGACAAGAATTTGTCCTTTCTGAGATAAAACTGCAATGAAGTACAAGGTTGATGGCCATGGGCAGGGAAGACAGAGTTTCAATCACATCTCTCTTAGAGAGTGTTTGAAGATAAGACTGACCTCTCCTTATGGGCCAGCCATTTTATATCAAGAAACTGTAGCTTTTGTTTATATCTTATAAAGTCATGGTTTCACTTAAGGCATATCAAACTCCATTTGTGGTTCATCATTATAATAGCAACATTAAATTATTTATTGTCAAAAGCTTATTAAACAGACATGACTTAATTACATTAAAGAGGTTACAGGCCATGAAATTCTTAATCAACTCATCTCTGTTATTTCTGGTAAAATACTTTTTTTGTATTTCCAGCATTTATCTATCATTTCTATGCACTAAGTACTAATTCTAAGCACTTTGTGCATATTATCTCATTTAATCTTCATCATACCCCTTTACGTTGGTAATTATCATGTTATTTATAGAAAACTGAGGTGGGTGAAAAGTTTGGTCAGTGTCACCCAGCTGACCTTAGAGAACTGGGCTCCCGACCTAGACAGTCTAGCTCAAGAATCCGTGTCCTCACCACTCGGCCTGACATATCTTCTCTACACTACCTGCGAAGCTGACCATTAAACAAGGACAACTCTCAAGGTAAGGTAGCCTTTGTTGGTACTTCATTTTCTCTTCGAAAAAAATCCTGTTTCCATTCACACACAAAAAATGTAAAAATAAAGAATACATAGGAGAAATTCAGAACCACAGAAGACATCCTGAGATGAGGCTGACAGTTTAAGAAGTCACTTTTTCTCAACCTGATGCACAAAAATCACACCGACAGCAATTTCTAAACCTCTGGGTCTCTCTCCAGCCTTGCACTAGACCAAGATTTATGATGTAACATACAACAGTAGTCCTCAACAAAAAGCAATTGACTTCATCCCTCTCCCAGGGACACTCGGCAATGTTCAGAAATCCTTTGACTACTGTAACTGGGGGCATCTCCTGGATAGAGGTGAAGAGAAATTCTAATATCCTGCAGTGCACAAGACAGCACTCCAAAACAAAGAAGTATCGAGTCTAAAATATTGAGGAACCCTGATGTGATGGTTAATTGTGATTTTCTACTTGACTGGATGAAGAGATGCCTAGAAAATTAGTACAGCACACTTCTGGGTATGTCAGCGGCAGTGATTCCAGAAATGGCAGATACACAGGCCCATAAGCTGACCAGGGAGATTCTCCCTGACTATGGGCCATGCCATCCAGTAGGCTTGCATCCTGGAGAAAATGAAAAGAGAGTGAGGGGAAAGTCAGCCTCATTTGGAAAGCTCCATTCTGCTTGCTCAAGAGGGTCTTTTGCTACTGCTGTAACTTGTGGACATCGGACTCCAGCTTCTTCAGTCTTTCAGTGCAGACCCATACCTCTCCAGTGAGCCTCCAAAGCTTTCAGTCTCAGACTGGTGCTGCACCCTTGATCCCTCTTGCTCTGAGGCGTCCAGGTGCTTGGGCTAAAGAGCAACTGTATCTTCTGGCTCTCCATTGTGAATTGTGGACTCTCCCACCTCTGACCCTGTAATTATATTTTATATAGTGATTCTGTTCCTCTAAAGAAACCTGAGGCCCTACCTCCCAGTGACCAGCGAGTGGAAGCTGAGGACCTCAGCCTCATAGAGTGGGGCTCAGTCCTGCCTATGCCTTGCCTGCCAGCAACCAGCTTAGCCACACAGGGGCCTGCAGTACCCCCCACCTATCCCCCACCTCTAGCCTCCTGGCAGTGCAGAACCTGGTTGCACAATACAGAGGCACAGAGCGTCATAAAGGCTATTGTCCTGAGTTCCAGAAGATAAAGCAGAAGTGAACAACAGAAAAAGGGCCTCTGTCAGGCTCCTTGTTGAAACTGAAGCCCACTGGAAAAGTGAACAGAATCTCTGCAATAAAGGCACACCAGACCACCGTACTTGGTACACTGGAGCCATCAAGACCTTCCATCAGAACCTGGACTCTCTGAAGGGGAAGGGCATCTGGAACCTGCAGTAGAACCTAGCAGAGCTCAATCCTGTAGGAGGACAGGGAGCTCAACTTGGGACTTGCAGCCAGAAATCTGCCTGAATCTCACGGGTCTGCTACTGGTTTGCTGAGGCTAATTGACTTATTTATCTCTACACTGCTGCCTATGCTGTCTATTGTGACAGCAAAGACATACCCTTAAGGAGGCCCTTCATTTTTATTTTTTATTTGTTATTTTCAAAATTATTTTTTTCTCTCTTATTTTTAATTTTTAATTTTTATTTTTTCTACTCTTTCAAATTTTTTTCCTTCTTTTTCTCTTTTCTCTCTCTCTCTCTTTCACTCTCTTGTTCACTCACTGTTCCACATTGTTCTTCATCTCCCTTTTTGTGCCTGTTCTGACCCAATTCAGATTTCTTCTTTCTTTTTCTTTTCTCCTCTTTTTCCTTCTCTCGATTGTCAGTTTAAAAGGAAAGTGAATACAGTTTCTACCTTTCCTATTGCTGTTAGGTCATTCTGTTCTCATATTTGCTCTTTCATTCTGTCTTTTCCTCTTGTCTTCAACAGTTTCCTAGAGTTTGTGTAATCATCCTGTGTCCTCCGGCCTCACTGCTAACCTTTCCCTATCCTTCTACCTATCTATCCCTCCCTCCCCAACTCCATCTACCCCATCCTGAAGGGTAAAGTTGCTATATTGAAGAGTTTATTCACTATAAACATATGTTGGGCTGCTCCTCCATTTTGATTTAATTCTCACAGTTAAAGGTGATAGATTAATTACTATCACAAATTGTCATTTTTGAAGCTGTGCTTGATGCTATTTTGTTGCTGATTGTATCACTTGGGCTAAGGTATTGTGATTGATTTAATTGGTTGTCCTTCCTGGTATAATGAAAATGAGATAGCCACAGAGTCATTAAAGACTCAAAACCTAAAGACCAGCTATATCTGGAAGACACCTCTGAGAAGAAATCATTCCATAAGGGTTCTAAATACAAGCAACAAATATACTTACAATAAGCAATATTGAAGTTTCAACCCAGCAATTAAATTAAGGACAATAACAAAAACAAAAATGAGAAGACTTTTAAACAAGGCATAAACCCAGACTTCCACCCCACCACAGGCAAATTCTGGGGGAAATGAGGGAGAAAAGTCTGATGATCAACCACCTGTATACCCTGAAGTGATAGCATAGGAAGTAACAAAACAGATGAATGAGGCTCTAGAAAAATTCAAAACAGAAACAATCTCCCAGATAACTACAGAGATGGTGAGCAGAATGAAAGATATGATTAGAGACTCTCGAACAGAAAAAGATTAAAAAAAAAAATAGATGAGCTCAGAACCATGCTGGAAGCCATGAATGCCCAGGATAGGAAAGAAATGGTAACCATGAATACCCAACATAGGAAAGAAATGGAATCCATGAAAGAGATTCAAACAGATATCCAGGAGATTAAAAACTCTATTAAAAGCATACACAGCAGACTCAGCCAATCGGCAGACAGAATATCAGATATAGAAGACAGGATGGCGGTCAGTGACCATGAAAAGAGAGATCACTTAAAAATAGTAAAGGACCATAAGAAATCAATCCAACAGCTCCTAGATGCAAAGAAGAATAATGTAAGACTGATAGGAATCCATGAAAAAGCAGGAGAAAATACAAATGACATTAAAAAAACTGTTCCAAGAATTAATGACAGAAAACTTCCCAAACAGAGAAAAGAATTTTACATACACATAAATGAGGCATATAGGACTCCAACTAGCCATGATCAAAAAAGTCTACACCTAGACACATAATAATTGAGATCCCGGAAACCCAATAGAAGAAAAAAATCCTACAACCATTTGGAGAAAAGAAACAAATCATATGCAAAGGAAAGCCAATCAGAATCACAGCATACTTTTCAACACAAATCCTGAAGTCAAGGAGAGCCTGTAGTGAGGTATTTCAAGCCCTAAAAGAAAACAACCTCCAACCTAGACTGATGTATCCTGCAAAACTATCTTTCAAAATTGACGGACAAATAAGAGACTTCCATGACAAAGAACACCTGAGAAACTTCATGAATAGCAAACCAGCACTCCAAACAATTCTAAACAATATCCTAGAAAAAGGGAATGAAGGTGACAACTCCATGAGGCCCAACAGAGCAAATTCATCAGGCAAGGCAAGAAATTAAAAGGAGAGGGAAAAAATTAAAAAGAACTGCCAATAAGTAAATAACATGACAAAGATAAGTCAATACATATAGGTTATAACCATCAATGTTAATGGCCTCAGTTCACCAATCAAAAGAAGTAGATTGGCAGAATGGATTAAGAAGCAAAACCCAACAATATGCTGTATTCAAAAAATGCACCTAGTTCAAAAAGAAACTCATACACTGAAACTAAAAGGATGGAAAACAGTTCTCCATGTGAGAGGAACCCAGAAAAAAGCAGATGTAGCTATCTTATTTGCAGACAAAGTAAATTTCAAACCAAACCTAATTAAGAGAGACAAAGAAGGTCACTACATACTTGTAAAGGGAACAACCCAAGAGGAAGAGATGATAATCATAAATACATATGCACCAAATATGAATTCCCCCAACTGTAGAAAACAAATATTAGGGGACATGAAATACAAATAAGCACTAGTACAATTGAAGTGGGGGATTTCAATACCTCAATGTCACTAACAGACAGATCATCTAGACAAAAAATAATGAAATACTAGAACTGAAGCAAGCTTTTGAAGAAATGGACTTAATAGATGTCTACAGAGTGTTCCACCCCACAAAATCAGAATATACATTCTTTCCAGCTGCACACAGGTCATTCTCCAAAATAGGCCACATGCTAGCTCATACAACATGTTTAAGTAAATGCAAAGGAATTGAAGTTATCCTGTGTATATTATCAGGCCATAGTGCAGTTAAATTGGAGATCAATAGCATAAGAAACCGCAAGAATTTCACAAACACATGGAAATTGAAAAGTACTTTCCTGAACAAGAAATTGGTCACAGAAGAAATTAAAGAAGACACTAGACAGTTTTTACAAATAAATTATAATACCAATACAACATACAAGGGTCTATGGGACAAAATGAAAGGAGTTCTACAATGGAAATTCATAGCAGTAAATGCCCACACTAGGAAAACAGAGAGAGCTCAAATAACCTAATGCTAAATCTTAATCTCCTAGAAAAAGAAGAGAAAGACAAACCCAAAGCTCATACAAGAGAGGAAATTCTAAAGATCAGAGCAGAAATCAATGCAATGGAGACTAAGAGGATGATACAAAAAAAAAATCAGTGAATCAAAGAGTTGGTTTTTCAAAAGAATAAATAAAATTGATGAACCTTGAGCCAACCTTATCAAAAAAAGGAAAGAAAAGGCTCAAATCCATGCAATTAAGAACAAAAAGGGTGAAATCACAACAGATCCAGCAGAAATCCAGAGGATCATAAATACCTACTTCGAGAACCTGTACTCTAATAAAATGGAAAACACAGAAGAAATGGATGGATTTCTACATACATATGAATTACCAAAGTTGAATGAAGAAGATATAAAACTTCTAAACACCCCAATTACTATGAGTGAAATGGAAAACATAATTAAAAACTTACCAACAAAGAAAAGCCTAGGTCCTGATGGCTTTTCTGCTGAATTCCACAAACATTTAGAAAATAACTATTGCCATTTCTCTTTAAACTTTTCAATGAATTGAAAGGGAAGCAATACTCCCAAATTCATTCCTGGAAGCAAGTGTTACTTTGATTTCAAAACTAGGGAAAGACCCAACCCAAAAAGAGAACTACAGGCCAATCTCCCTAATGAACATAGATGCAAAAATCCTCAACAAGATACTGGCAAACTGAATACAGAGGGTCATCAAGAAGATCATGCACCCTGACCAAGTCGGATTAATCCCAGGGATTCAAGAATGTTTCAACATTCACAAATCAATAAATGTAATACAGAAAGAAGGTGAGCTGGTCCCAGCACCTGGAAGGAAGCTCCCCCGCTGCCATCCCTAGGGCAGAGAAGGTGAGCCGCGCAGGTGCCAGAAGCACCCCCCCTCCCCTGTGGAAATGAGAAGAAACATAAACAACCCTCAAAAACAGAGTTCCAGATCACCTACAGCAACCCCAAAAGGAAACGAGATGGAACAATCTGATACTCAACCACATAGACTCCCTGAATTTTGGAAAATGACCCATGTGCATCTGAAAAGAATGTGTATTCTGATTCTTCCAGAGGAGACCTCCAGATTGGTGCACCATGGCTTGCAAGCAGCAGGAAGCTTCTGGGTAGGAGTGCTGCAGCTCCCAGCATAGAGGAAGCTTCCAGGTAGGTGTGCCATGGCTCCGAGCCCAGAGGAGACCTCCAGACCAGCACACCATGGCTCCCAGGCAGCAGAAGCCTTCCGGGTAGGAGTGCCATGGCTCTGAACCCAGAGAAGGTGAACGGTGAGGGCTACAGGAACACAGACACACCCTAAACCACCCCTCCTCATTTCAAAATGAGAAGACAAGTAAACAAGCCACAGAACCAGACTTCCAGATCATCTACAGCAACCCCAAAGGGAAAGGAACACTGATACTCAATCACCTGGACTCCCTGAACTAGCATAGAAAGAGGAGCTGGAAAAAATGAAATCAGAAGTAATTTCTCACATAACAGCAAAGATCATGCCCATTGTCCAAGACATGATTAATAAATCTAGAGACGATTCATATAAAAAAATAGAGGAGCTGAGGAACATGTTGGAATCCCAACATAGGAAACAAATTGAATCCATAAAACAGATGCAAACATATTTCCAGATTAAAAACTCCATCGAAAGTCTGCACAGCAGAATGAACCAATGTGGGGATAGAATTTCACATATAGAAGATAAGATCGCAATTAGTGACCGGGAAAAGAAAAATTACTTTAAAATTGTAAAGGAACATGAGAAATCAATCCAGCAGCTGCTAGATGATGTGAAGAAGAATAACATAAGACTGATTGGAGTCAATGAAGAAAGAGGAGAGAGTGCAGAAGACATAAAAAACTGTTCACAGAAGTGACAGCAGAAAACTTCCCAAGGAGGGGAAAAGAACTTGACATACAGATAAGTGAGGCATATAGGACTCCAGCTAACCTTAATCAAAAAAAATCTACACATAGGCATATAATAGTTAGGATTCCAGAAATCCAACAGAAGAACAAAATTCTACAAGCAGTGAGAGAAAAGAAATAAATCACATACAAAGGAAAGCCCATCAGAATCACAGCAGACATCTCAACGCAAACCCTCAAGGCAAGAAGAGTTTAGAGTGATGTATTTCAAGCCCTAAAGGAAAACAGCCTCCCACCCAGATTGATGTACCCTGTAAAACTATCTTTCAAAATTGATGGAGAGAAATAAGATACTTTCATGATAAAGAGCACCTCAGGAACTTTATGAATATCAAACCAGCATTCCAAAAAATTTTAGACAATACCCTAGGAAAGGACAATGAAGATCACAACCCCAGGAAACCCAGCAGAATGAATCCGTTGGGTGTGACAAATTAAATGCATAGGGGGAGAATCCAACAAAAAGAAAAAGTCATGGCAAGGCTTTTAAAACTTTTAACTTTATCTCACTAATAAGTGCATAATTCAATCTGTTTATTGTACTGATTAGTATTTTTCTAATTCTAGAGTTGCACACATTTTGTTGTTCTATACTGGCTATTTATCATCTTCTTATGTCTACACTTTAATTGGGTTGTCTATTAATGAGCTCTAGGAATTCTTTATATATTCTGGTCCTAGGTTATATGCATTGTAAATATGGTCTGTTTAAGGACTACTTTTCATTTTAATGATGTCATTTAAAGTTCTAAATTTTGATGGAATCTCATTTATCAATTTTTTTCTTTTATACATCATGTTTTCTATATCCTATGTAGTTCTTGCCTATCCTGAATTCATAAACATTTTCCCTTATAATTTCTTCTTAAAGTTTTATACTTTTAAGCTTTCATATTTAGGTCCATAGATCCCTTCAAGTTATTTTCATATATGGAAATAAAGGGTTGAGGTTAATTTTTTATATACGGATACCAGGTGTTCTAATGCCATTTGCTGAAAACACTATCTCTTCCTCGGCTCTCGAATTGAATTTATATTATATAAAAAGGTAATGTTAAATAATCTTTCAAAACTCAGTGCACCATATATATGTGGTTCTATTTCTAGATTCTCTGTTTTATTCCAATGATCTAAATGTCTTTCCTTACACCAACACTGCCTTGATTACTGCAGCTTTAGAAGAAGACTTAAAATTAGGTACTAAACATCTTCCAACACTGTTTGTATTTTGTTTTTTTTAACTTTTCTAGGTCTTTTGTACTCCTACATAACTTTTAAATTTCAATATCCAGTTTTTCATTTATAGCAAGTATACACAGACCTGAATTTTTATATATACCTTGTGTTTTCTAATCCTACTAAATTCAAATACAAGTTCTAGGGGCTCCTAGAGATTTCTTAGTATTTTCTCTGTAGATGATCATTGCATCTATATATAAAGATTTTGCTTCTACTTGCTAATCCTATCCTAATTGTGTCATTTTATTGCCAGTCTATTTTGGTTGAGCCTAGGTTTCAAATGGACAGATAGAGAGTAAGCATATCTGCCCTTGTTCCCCACCTTAAGGAGAAAGCATTGTATCTTCTCCATTCATATAAGGCGTTCTCACTGGAAGTATGGAGTACATGTCATTAATCTGTTGAGAAGGTTCTGTTCTCCTTCTAGCCTCCTGATAGCTCTTACTGTGAACAGCTGTAGAATTTAGTCCAATACTTTTTCTCCAACTAGTGACAGGATCATATGGCTTTTTCCTTTCCTCTGTTAAAACGATGACTTTTGGGGGTGGATCTTCCAATCCTGAACCAACACTGCCATCCCTATAACAAAACCACTTTCTATATCCTGCCAGATCTGACTTCTAATAGTTTGTTTTGTTAAACAAATTTCTATCTATGTTCATACTTTTTTCTTCTATTTTCTTTATCCAGTTTTAGTATTAGCACAATGTTGATTTCCTAAAATGAGTGGAGAAGTGTTCCTTCTTTTTTCTGCTTTAATTGTTTGACACAATTTATCAGTTAAAATATGTATGAGCCTGCTGTTGTCATATAGGTAGTTTTTCAAGCTAGGAATATACTTTCTCCAATAGGTGCTATTCAAATTTTATATTTCCTCTGGAGTTAGTTTCATTAATTTGTCTTCCACGATACTTCTTAGAAGTTCTCAAATTTATTTCAAAACAGATTTTTGAAATATGCTTTCTGTATCTTTTTAAATTCTGTAAAATCTATGGTAATGTCTCCTAGATCTTGATACTGTAATTTAAAAATGTATAATTGATATTGTGTAATAGGAAGAAAAGGTCTAAAGTTTCAGGGGAAGTGGGAGGGGTAGGGGAAAAGAAAAAATATGAGAAAAGAAAAAAAATGGAAACAAAGTCTTTGCAAATAGGGAAGGGTGGAGGGGGTGAAGGGAGGGCAAGGGAAGGGGAAAAAAATAAGAGCCAAGATACTCATGTAATGGTAGAAAATCCCAATGATGAATGTAACTGTATTTTATACCAAAAATGTACCCATAAACTTGATGGGAAAAAAATAAAATAAAATAAATAAATAAACAATTGTAATACACTATATTAACAAAGTCAATGACAAAAACCATGTGATCATCTCAACAGACACAGAAAAGGCATTTGACAAAATTCAACCCCCATTCATGATAAAAACCCTGCAAAAAATTGAAATAGATGGTCTTTATCTCAACTTGATAAAGGCTCTCTATGAAAAACCAACAGCCAACATCATACTAACTGGTCAAAAACTGAAAACCTTCATAAAACCTAAAATTCAGGAACAAGACAGTCATGTCCACTATCACCACTCCTGTTCAACATAGTTTTGGAAGCATTAGCCACAGCAATTAGACAAGAGAAAGAAATGAAAGGAATAAAGACAGGAAAGGAAAAAGTTAAACTGTCATTATTTGCTGATGACACAATACTCTACATAAAAGACCCTAAAAACTCTGCCAAAAGACTTCTAGACTTAATTGACAGATGCAGTAGCGTACCTGGATACAAGGTCAACACTCAAAAGTCAATAGCCTTCTTGTACACAAATAACAGACTCATTGAGAGAAATTAGGGAAACAATCCCTTTCACAATATCTAGGAATCAATGAAATATCTAGGAATCAATGTAATGAAGGAAGCAAAAGATCACTATACTAAGAACTATAACACTCTGAAAAAAAGAGATTGAAGAGGATATAAGAAAATGGAGAGACATCCCCTGTTCCTGGGTAGGAAGAACCAATATAGTTGAAATGGCCATACTTCCAAAACTTCTACATAAATTCAATGCAATCCCGATTGAAATCCCAACAGCATATTTCATAGAACTAGAGACAACAATACAAAAGTTCATCTGGAACTAGAGGAGACCTAGAATAGTAAAAGCAATTCTAGGCAACAGGGTCATGGCAGGGGATATTCCCAACTTGAAACTGTACTACAAAGTCACTGTGATAAAAACAGCATGGTACTGGCAAAGAAACAGACCCAAAGACCAATAGAATAGATTAGAAGATGCAGAAACAACTCCAGACATACTCAGCTACCTCATCTTTGACAAAGGAGCCCAACCATCCTCACTGGAAGAAAGATAGCCTCTTTAATAAATGGTGTTGGAAAAACTGGATTTCAACCTGCCAAAGATTAAAACTAGACCCCTATCTTTCACCATGCATTAAATTAAAATGGAAGTGGATTAAAGATCTAAATATTAAAACAAAAACACTAAACTTGCTGGAAGATGTTAAGTAGAACTCTCAAAGACATTGGCATAGGAAAGGACTTAATGAACAAATCCTCAATAGCATGGGAACTAGCACAAAGAATCAACAACTGGGATCTCATCAGATTAAAAAGCTTCTGCACTGCAAGAGAAATCACTAACAGAGCTAAGAGAAAACCTATAATGTGGGCAAAAAATTTTAGCAGCTGTACCTTAGAGAAAGGACTACTATCTAGAATATATAAAGAACTTTAAAAAATCATACCCCCAAAATCAAGTCAAAAATGGGCATCTGAAATGAACAGACATTTCTCAGACAAAGAAGTAAAAGCAGCAAATAAACATATGAAAAAATGTTCAACATCACTGGTCATTCAAAAGACACAGATGAAAACAATGCTGAGATTCCACCTCACCCCAGAAAGAATGGCTGCTATCTTAAAATCAACCAATAAGAAAAGCTGGTGGGGTTTTGGGGAGAAAGGAACCCCTCTTCATTGTTGCTGGGAGTGCAGACTGGTGCAACCACTGTGAAAATCAATATGGAGATACTTCAAACAACTAGGATTGGAAGTCTCATTTGACCCAGCTAGTCCTCTACTTGGTATCTTCCCAAAAGAATTAAAAGAATCATACCACAGTGATATATGTGCACTCAAGTTTATAGCGGCACAGTTTTTAATAGCTAAAACTTGGAAACAGCCCAATTGCCCAACAACTAGAGACCGGATAAAGAAGTTGTGGTTTTTTAATAAAATGGAGTACTACTCAGCCATAAAGAAATTGACACTGGAGACATTTGTAGCTAAGTGGATGCACATTGAGGCTATACTCTTTAAGTGAAATAAATAGGACACATATATGTAAATACCAAATAGTTTCTCTGGTGTGAAAAATTAAAAGTGTAAATAAGAATCAAAATTTTTAGTTGATATTGTGAAATAGGAAGAAAATGTCTAAAGGAGTAGAGGAAGTAGGAGGGTAGGGGAAAGGAAAGAAGGGAAAAGAAAAAATATGGGAAAAGGGAAAACATGCAAACAAAGTCTTTGTAAATAAGGAAGGGTTGAGGGGGTAAAGGGAGGGCAGGGCAATGGGGAAAAAAGTAAGAACCAAGATACTCATGTAAGGGTCCAAGATCCCAATGATGAATGTAACTATATTGTATACCTAAAATGTACCAATAAACTAAAAGGAAAAAAAAAGACTTTTTTGTTTTTAAAAAAAAAAGAATCTTAACTGACACAGTTGACTTATAATATTCCATCTCTACCAATACTTGTGGCTGTGACAGTTTGTACCTTTGGCTTGTGACTTTATTTGATTGGAAACAGTCCCTAGTACTAGGGAAGTGTAGACTATCTATTCCTCATTCTCCTAGCCACTTCTGAAGCCTTTACATGATTATGGTGAGTGATATGATTTTGAGGTCTAAAAACTTTGGAAATTCCTCAAGACAATTAAAAATTCTGCTGTATTTGTCACACATTTATTGAAGTATCCAAAAAAAATCCTTTGACAAAAAGAGGCTGTCACATTAAGAGAAAAACAAACTTCATTTATCATTTGTTATAAAGAAGACATAGAAATTTAACAGCCATCAAAGATGACATTTGTCATTTTTACTCACCAATGCCTAAGACAAATAAAAATTACAGAAAATGCATTTGACTCACTTTGTGATTCCAAAAAAATTACTGACAAGTAAGGCATGAAAACAAACCATGTCCATCAACTCCAAAAAGGTTACAGAGAATTTTTCCTCTACAGAAACAACTTGCTTTAAGAAAAAGATCGTCTTTGTACAATATAGCTTGTAGAAATGGCCTTGATGACAAAAAGAAGTTTTTTTCTTAAAGATTTGTCATTTTTGTACCATTTTCAACTACAAAAAGATTCAGAACTGGAAGCAAATAAGTCAAAATAATTTCTCTGAGATGTAATCGTTCATACACAATGGTGACACTTAAACACCAGGAATACAATGGATGATCTCTAGCATTTTTCTGTACTGAAATTATCTAACAGCTAATATGTTTCCAGCTCACATTTTTGTACAAAATGGGACTGGAATTTCATATAAAGTAAATTGACACCCAGGAAAGAAGCCCCATTTGTTGCCTCCTCTGTTTTATTTTCCAACCAATGCTGCTACCAGCAACACCCTCAAACAGTACTCTAAATTTCATCTTCCATGTAGTGTGTGCACTTCAAATGGAAGGTAGACATTTCCAAGTTAGTGAGATTAGACTCAATATATAACATCAATAGTCTTGAATATATCACTTACAGAAGAAATATTGCTGTCCACACATACAACTAATGTGTCACAAGGCCATTTTTCATACTTCCAGGACAGAAAATAACACTGAAAAATGACCAAAACAGCCCATAGTTGAAAATATGAGTGTTTTTTTCTATGTGGAAATAAGAAACAACACAGTCTTATACAAACAAGGACTATGTTACGGTAGCTAACATAAGCAAAATGTTCACAGGATTTCTCTTTAAAAGGCAAATGTCCTCTGATCTTGAAGAGTGACATCAGAAAGTCAAAATTGTATGGAGTGAGAAATAAAAATCTCATTCTGTTATCATTAAGGGAAAAATGAAAACACTACTCTATATAAATAAAGAAATTCAAGGCATTTCTGGATTGTCTATTAATCTCGTTTTCAAATCTGTTAGACCTTTTTTTGTTTTATTTTCTGCAATTTCCTGATCCTTGGAGGTATTTTCAAATGTCTGTTACTTGTTTAAACACAGTCGTTGAAAATTTATTTTCTCTAATAATCTGTTGATTTCTAATAATCTAATCAATTTACAATTGTATCTTTTATATCACACATGATATATCTTTTTTCTTTTAAGGTAAGTAATTATTTATAGTAAGGTACTACCTATTTTCCTGAAAAGTATTTGTGTGAATTCTCTGAAATGTGGATAAAGTTGAATTCTCCAGAGAGGATTTGCTTTAGCTCCCACTAGGATATTTTAAATTTTAACATATGATTGCATTTAAATTGTGTTTACTGTAAAGTGAAATTTTATATTAAAATGTAAAAGAATTAATTATCACAGAATCAATGAAATACAATAAATCTATGATTTAGGATTTTACAGATAATCCAAAATATTTACCTTTGCAAACTAAATCCATGCTGGATTGAGATTACAACTTCTCAATTCAGTTTCCCATCCCATTCTTTAAAATGCATCAAGGCTAAATTTCTGAAGCTCCCAGAAAGTAGGGAAAGTAGGGGAAGGGGGGATCTTCCTCTTTACCTCACAGTGAAGGCATATACCAGCTAAATTCCAGCTTTCTAAAGTTCTCATATCAGACTTCCAATTTAATAGAATTCTAGTCTTTGTCTTCTGAGAAACATTTGGCACTTTGATCCCATTACTGCTACATCAGAAAAATTAAATTGCAAATACCCTGATGGCAAAATCAACTCCATTGCTACACTTACCTTTCTGGGTTTCTGATCTCAAATATATTTTGAACTAAAATTTTTATCTTGTCATGTCTTCTTCCATAAGTTCCATATATAGAACTTATATTGGTTTTATGGGGCCAGTAATTTAGCTCAGTGGTTCCACTGCCTACCTCTCAAGCGCAAGGTCCAGAGTTCGATCCCCAGTACCAAAATAAAAAGAAAAGAACTTATATTGTTTTTTTTAATCCAAACTTTGAGCAAACTACCTAGCCACTATATTGCCAGAGGCATCTTATTGAAATAATTATAATCTGATTTCAGTATCGTTTCTTAGAAAAAAACTGAACTGCAATTCAAGATGGCACAGAATACATCCAATTACCTCCCAATATCTGAGATAATACTAAAATTATAGTAAAGGAAAATAAGTCACAACAGTAGAGAACATAATGGATCATCAACAGTCTAGAGATTTTTAAACATTTATGGAAAACAAAGATAAAAGGAAGAGTATTTATTGATTTAAGAAAACATCTTGAACAGTGCTGAAGAGTAGATTTTAATTGCTCCCATCTGAAAACAATAAGTATATGAAGTAATGCATATGTTAACTGAATAGTCATTCCACAATTTATACATATTTGAAAACATGTCATACATAATAAATACACAATTTTTATTTTTAATTAATAAATTAAAATAAAGCTAACAACAGCAAAAAAGATCTGAAAACCTCAGATCAAAATACATACAAGTGGGCACTTTGTGGAGATGGAAGTTGCTTTCCCAGGTAGAATTAAGAGAGCTAAGGTAGGCTTCAGTTTTATGGGCTTAACAAGCATACCAACAATTGGGAGTTAAAAAGTGCTATGGATAGATATAGCACCTTTTAGATTATAGATAATACACCTGGAAATGGAACAGTGGAAAGTCAACTCAGCCTTCAAAGTCTATGTGACCAGGGTAGACATCAAGAGGCCAGAGCCAAGGAAACTTTTTTAAAAAATCATTAAAACCAGCCTCTCTGAGGCAAGGGAGTGATCTGCTCTGCTCCAAAATCCCATTATAAACTTTCTCAGACAATGAGGGGCAAATTCCAGGTGGTAAAAGACATGCACATGTGTAGAATAGCCACTAACATATTTTATTACTCTACTAATATAGTATAATTCACACCCAAGGTGGAGACTTAAGATGTAATGAGACATGAAGTGCATGAAGAGGCATGATGATGAGCACAGGTGTGACTACACCTCCAGCTCTAGATGTGATGGCATCAAAAGATCAGACACCTGCAACCCTTTAAACACAATAAACAGACATCTTTGTCCTTTGTTTCAGTAGACCTGAGACTTCCCCCTCCCATGTGCTGCCTCCCTTGTACCAGAGTATTATAATGAGGAGGCTTGTTCCTGTGCCAAGGTGCCCATCTGATTCTTCTGAAAGGCAGCACCAGAACCCACAGGGCTGGAAACAGAACAACAGATTCTTTTTGAGCATGAAGTTAGGATGAAACAAGCAAAATAATTGAAATTAATGTCTTTGAAATAGTTATGTCAATTTTTTCTTAATTCTGCCTTCTACATTCTCTCCCCCCCCATCTCTCTTTCCTGCATGCACAAATTTCATGCTTCCTTCTCCATCTGAGGTAAGAAGGTAAGACAACAGTTGGTTTTAAAACATGTACATTTTCCTGGGGAAAAACTAGGTATCACTGGAACAAAATGTGGTGATCAAAGAAAAGCATTGCAGGTCTTTAACTGTATAGTTGGCTGCCTACCTATGCTCAATTTAAAATAAATCTTGCCCTTTGACAAGCCCCACTCTTGCCAGAGAACTGCCAGCCAGACTTGCATTCAGGGGAGAGTTCCTTAGGGGAAGCATATCTAAGGGAATCTACAGGAAATTATCTTTCACATTTAAATACCAACAGACAACCAAAAATTACCCAGACATGAAGAAAATCAAAAAGATAAAAGTAATAGACAATGATATATTGACTCCAAATGGACAACAGGGATCTACTTGGAGTAATAGGAATATTCAAAAACTTTATTGCTGTGATAGTTGCACAAAGTTGTAAAATTATTTAAAATCATTGATTTTTACAACTAAAAGCAGATAGCTTATGATGTGTAAATTATGGATCCATTAAGACTATTTTCAAAAGACAGTAGATTGATTAGAAACAAATATCTAAGTGAAAAATTGCATCAGACAACATTAAATTGGCAAGGATGACTTATTTAAGAATTGTAAAGGTCACCAGTATCCAAAAAAAAAAAAAAAAAATGAGAGGAGGTCTAATTCCATGTGTGTTTACTAGTGGGGCTTACCCTAAGGACAAGTAAGGTTTCTGCCCTATGTTCAGGAAAACATGTGGTTTTATAACTTGGAGCAAGGTGCCCATCAGAAGTTTGACTCCTACTCAGCCACAGAGTCTGGGAGGTATCTTTCTGGATGGTGATATTTCCAAGAGATGGTGCCCAAGGCCTGGAAAAAGACATTCCTATTTTCTAAAACTGGCTAAAGATAGCCAGACATGAGGACACATGCCTATAGTAGCACTCAGGAGGTTGAAGCAGGAGGATTCCTGAGAGTTCAAGGCCAGTATGAACTATATGGAGACCCTTCCTAAAATAAAATAAAATAAAATACAACTAGCTAAGGGCTTTGGCTTCTTCAAAGATTGTGTCTCACAGGAACAAAGAAAAAATTTATAATTACCAATATTCTAAAGTAAGTCCTGAAAAAAATAAATAGGGTGGTTAGTGGCCAAGGAGAAAGAAGAAGCCCACCTAAATTTTAGTCAACTGAGAAGGTTAAAAACCTCTTGACCACAACCAAACTGACAAAATAAAATAATTGGCCTACATAAAACAGAAACCAGAGGGGAAAAATATTCTCTATTTTAAAATTTTAAATTATTTTTGCAAAAAATTTCATTAAAACATTCATCCTTAAAACAAGAACTGAAAAGTCAGAGTACAATAGTCATATCTTGACCAAAAAAATGAAATAAAATAAACAGATTTATGTAGTTGTAGACATTTTCCAAAATAAAAGGGAAAAAAAGAGAAACAATATAATAAAAATATGAACCTATTATTTCCTGGACCCTTCAAATCTCCCGATGCTATAAACACAAAATGTGCTGAAAGGCAGTATAGATAAACCAAACTCCATTACTAAGGAAAACTTGGGCAGCAAAAACTTTCAGTTTACATCACTTGGCTTTCCACAGTATTTTCTACTAGAAAAAAAAGCAACTCATTTTTCCGTTGGGTCTGGGAATAATCTGCAGATATTTGTGATTAAATTTAAGAGGTGAGACCACAGAGAAAACTTGAGCTTTGTTTTAGATATTTATATATTTTTGAATGAATTATTAAATAAGCACCTGGGTGTTTTTTATTACACCTCACCCATAACTTGATATAAAAATAATGGCTACATGTAGTTTTGTTGAGTATAAGTGAAAAAGCTAAAATTAGCTTTTTAAAGCCTTTTTTAATTAAAATGTTTTGATTACACTTTAATATATCTTTGTGTTGTTAGCTCACTTTTAATATCCTTTTTTCTTTTCCTTTTGATCCCTTGTTTTTTGACCTGAAAAATGTAATGAAAAAATAAATTATACTCTGTTAAAAAGTAATGAAAAAATAATAAAGAATTTTTAATAAAATCTCCATAGTTACCTCAGTGCTGTTTTAAACCTAAGTGTTTCCTTTCTATTCTGCAGGTGGAAAACAATTATGATGATTGTAATGTAAACCTATGTCATCTCAGCTTTGAAAACCTGATCAACAAAAATGTTAAAGTTAATTATTGTCAAGAAACTTGTCTTTCTAATGGGTCAGGCTAAGTGGCCAAGAGAATGATTCAATAGGATGGTGAATCTAGTTGATAAGGTTGAGATATAGGAGGAGAATAATTCTAACAGCCTTTGGATAGAGCATCAGACAATCCAGAGAAAGACATGAATAATGGAAGTTCATTAGGGTAGTGGAACCCATAAGACATCAGGACTGTGAACCCAGTAGAGGAGACTGGGAATGGGATGGTAGGGTGGATAATTCTTACAAATATCAAAAGTCTGTTAGAGTAGCCCAAGCAGGAAAGAGAGAATGACAATGAGTTTGTATTTGTCTCTCAGGGACCTGGGACCCACAGAAATATAAAAGCATGAACCAAGAAGGCATGGGATTCTGCCATTAAGGAACTGGATTCGGAACCTAAGTGTAATGTCTGAGTACCTAATAAAAGGGATCAAGACAAAAAAAAGAACATCTGCTCTGAGGCAAAGGCTGCTTACTTTCCCCCAGGGTAGCAAAAAGGCCAAGCTTTGGGCTGACCAGATTCATATGTAGTAACAAGTCAGTCTGTCTGACCACAGTAACTGAGTATATAAACAGCCAAAGCAAGACAACTTTTAAGTTTGTATTTCTCATGTGTTTAGATAAAGCATTCATTTCACATGAAAGTCAGAATAAAATTTCAGATTTTACAAACTATATACTATACATATTATTGGAGGTTAAAACAGCATAAGTATTTTAACTCATCAGGAAAACAAATAGCTTTAGATAACAAAATATTAGAGATAGACAAATTCAAACATCTCTTTTTCTGGTGTTTTTGTGAATTAAATGGATATTATGAACTATAAAAATGCTAGAATCAATCTAATACTCTTACCAAGAGATCTGTTTATTTGACTGATCTTGAACAGTTACAGGGAGCTGTTTCTTCTCTGTTAGATGTTTTAACACATTCCCACTGGCTTCTACCACCCAATGTGATTGCCCCAAGCCACTTTATGGGACAGTCATGCATGTACCACCCATGTTTCAGAGAGGCCCAGCAGTAAGACACACAAATTATGACCTCATTGTGCATCTATTAAACAATAATTAAACCAATGAACAATTGACTTCCTCTATTTTAATTATTTTAAATTAATCCTTGCCTAGAGAAATGATAGAAACTTCCAACTAGCCTCTACTTACCAAAATTTGTTTAATGAATTTGCTTAGCCTAATGAGTGAAAACAACATCTTTGTCATTTTTTTTACTGCTGTAACAAAACTCCTGAGAAAATTAACTTGGAATAAGGCTGGCAGTTTCAGAGGTTTCAATGTATAGTTGCTTGACCTGTCAGTTTGGGCCTGTGTGGCACAGTACATAATGACAAGAAGCAAGTAGTAGAGGAATGTTTACCTCACGGCAGCCAGGAAGTCAAATACAGAGAAGAGACTGGCATCTCAATATCTCGCTCAAGGGTATCCTCCCTTGAACTTCTACTAAATTCACTTCCTTCTCCTAAGCCCACTCCTAAATGTTTCACCACTTCTCAATAGCACCACAGGCTGGCAATCAAGCTTTTCGTATATGGACCTCTTGGGAACATTTAAGATCCAAATCATAACTTTCAACTCAATTTTTATTATTTTATGTTCAATAAATTTGTGCTAATATGCTACCAATGAAATCTGCTGAGAAGTTCTTCCAAAAGCTTAGCCTATAATATCAGGCAGATGTATCAACTGCAATACTCTTCATAATTACTAAGATGAAAGTCCAGAGAAGTGGAGAATGTGGACCTTCCTTCCTATCTGCTGTATTATTAATTTGAGGGAACCAAAGTTCTCATCCTAGAACTTGCAGGGGTCATCCTGCCTCATCCTCCTGAGTGCTGAGATTACAGGCATGTGCCTGCATGCCTGGCCTCTATTGTCTTTTTAAATGAGACCTTAACATACATTTATCTACAATGACATCTATTATACATCTTAACATCTACTCTAGTTATTGACACTCTTTGAGATAATTTTAGCAAAATTATCAAGATGAGAAGACCTCTTAGACCTCAATCACCATGACAGAAAACAAAGCAAAAATTTGCAAAAAGACAACAGGCAGCAGATTCTCTAATGAAGTGACAACCTTGAGTAGTTTTCTTCACTTTGGCTATGTAGAGAGAGTGCCACTGTGCCAGCTGGGCTGAAGTGGAAAAGTAAGTTACGGATTGATGTTCAAGTCCCTAAAGGGTGTTCTGCAATTCATCTAAAATATGTTAACAGCAGAGAAACACCCTCTTCAAAAGTCTGTGTTTGGACAAAATCATAAAATGTCCACTGCATCCTAATCTCATACATACAGCAAACAGCACACATGGCTTGTGTGTATGCCTTTCCTTCTAGCACAGTATGTCCAATTCCATTATCTCATTAAATCCCAAAATAAGACTGCAAGCCAGAAAAGAAAGCATTGCCCACTACCCAGCTTACCACTGTGACATGCAAAGAAGCAAGCTAATACATTGAAGCTTGGAATTTGCCAGACTCCCAGTTTACAGCTATTGCCATTGCAGAATCAAAAGAGTCTGCCTGTGAGGAGTTAATAAGGAACAAGTCTCAGACCTATGTTCAGGATGAATTAGCCACCACCGACTTGACTCCATTTTAAACTTGGAGAGTTTTACATTCCTATGAAGCAGACTGTTGTTTTCCTATAAACTGTTGAAGTTCCTGTGTATTTCCTATAAGATAACTATTATGAAAAGGCTTTGAAAAATGCAAAGCAAACCCTTATCAGTACATTACCACCCCACTTCATTTCTCCCTTCCTTGAAGCTATCTCATTTAATTGACAAATAATAATTATATTAATTTATGGGGAACAATGTGATCCTTTGATACATGTTTACATTGTGGAATGTTTAAATCAAGCTAATTAACCTATCCATCACTTCACACATTTATTGGGTCTTTTTTTGTAGTGAAAACATTTAAAATCTACTGTTAACAAGTTTTAATTATGCAATGCATCATTATTAATTATAATCACTATGCTGTGCAATAGGTTTCTTAAATTTATTCTTCCTATCTAATGGAAACCTTGTGCCCTTTGAACACCCCCTCATTCCCCATCTCTGCCTCCTGCCTCTGGTGATCACTACTCTACTCTACTTTTGCGTGTTAAACATTGTTAGATTCTACATGTAAGACAGATCATACAGCATTGGCCTTTCTGTGCCTTGCTTATTTCACTTAGGACAACGTCCTCCAGGTTCATACATATTGTTACAAATGCCCAAGTTTCCTTATTTTTTAAGGCTGAATAGTATCCCATTAATTATATATGCATAAGGATACTATTCCATTATAATGTGACTGAGTGGTATTCCATCTTGCATATATATATCATATGTCACATTTATATATGAATAAAGAAAATGTGATATATATGTTTTTAATCATTTATCTGTTGATACTTAGTTTGCTGCCAATTTATAAGAAAAAACATGTCATTATAAAAGTCCTTAACATACATAGGCAAAGCAAATACTGGGTTAATTTAAAAGAGTAGTTAGAAAGAGGAGTAAAAACATACACATTTTTAATTTCTCCATTTTATGTAAAAACACAAACATTTATCAACATATTTATACAGAACATGGGCTCTTTTCTTTAAGACTGACTGCATTGGTTGAAGTCCCCAAACACCTTTCTTTCAGTAATCCATGAGTCCCACTATGCAATTTATTGAAGGTTTCCTATAATATTGAATTACAAAAGTATGCACAGCTGTCATAAATAGATTTAAAGCTAATAATTTATTCCTGGGAACCAGATGACTTGACTGGTATAGAAAGCAAGAAAGCAAGAAGACTTGATAAAGAACAATGCAGCTGTGAGCAGTCAGCATTTCCTGGTCATAGCAAAAAATAGGATCCCTCAGGAATAGAGAGCTCAGATTTTATTTTGCCAGTCTAATAGATGTAAATTTGAAAATATCAATTATATTTAGTAAATATTTCAACATCAATGAATTCATCACCTGCTTCTCTCATTGCATTATAAACTTTCTAGTGACTAAACTACCTAAGAAAGTAACACTCAATATTATAACTTACAAACCAAACCAAAACCTTCAGACAAATTTCAATAAGATGTATTTCAAAAAGGAATAGATATGAGAAAAGGAAAAAATGGAAAGAAAGTCTTTGTAAATAAGGAGGGGTAGAGGGGTTGAAGGGAGGGCAGGGGAAGGGGGAAAAAATAAGAACCAAGATACATAATGTAAAGGTACAGATTCCCAATGATGAATGTCATCATATTGTATACCTAAAATGTACCAATAAACATAATGAAAAAAAATGAAGTCATCAATCAATCTCTCAGGTAGTAAGTCTACATGACTAGAAAACTGAAGGTTCTTCTTTTCAAAATCAATTTATATCTCTGTTTCTAAACTATGAATTATTTTAGACTTAAATATGCTTTAAAAATTCATGTAAGAGGCTTGGACTGTAACTAAAAGAAGATTAAATCCAATGCAGGTTTGTAAATGATCTAGAAACCTTTTTAAGACCATTGCTGTGGGAACCAACAGAGCAGAATTTAATGAGTAACTCATATCCTTATTTTTAAATTAGCAAGAACACACTAACTAAGGTAAAAGAACATTGAAATGAAACTGCAAGGAAGCTGGTGACTGTGGTGATAAAATCATGAGAGGATTCACACAGAACAACTTATACAACTTCCCCCTTTCTTCCCCCTTTCTGTTGCAGTAAAAGATATATGAAGGAGAAAAAAAGGAATTCTCAGAAACATAGTAGAAACCTAATGAGGAATCCAAAAAAAAACAAAAAACAAAAAAACACTGAGAAGGACCTTCCCCTGAGAGCAGACAGCCTAGAAGAGAGAGGAAACCATTTGGGGCTATAAATGAAAAACAGTTTTTTGTTCTAGGTCATGAAAAGATAAGACCCAAAATCAAGACAGTTTCAAAATGAGTTTGCTTTATTCACATCTACACAGACCCATCATAAGGTAGATGAGAACAAGAAAAGAAGGTAGAATTAGAGATCTCACTAACTTTCAGCCAGAGTTCATATTTCTTTAAATCTCACATTTTGTGTAGCAAAATGTTTTAAGTTTATCTTGATATCAATTAATTTTAACAGCTTTGTTGAAGTGTAAGTCATACATAGAAAAGCTGCACATGTTTAATACACATAATTTGATAAATTTGGACATACATACTCAACTGTGATAGTAACACTCAATAAAGTTATTGAAAGTACCTATCATCTCCAAAACTTTCCTAGTGTTCTTTATGTTGTATTTGTTTTATTTGTCTTGGCTTTTCTGGTGAGAACAGTTAAAATAAGATCTACTCTCTTAAATTTTTAAGTGTACAATACTGTGTTATGAACTATGGGCACTGTTGTACCTCAGATCTTTAAAATTTTTTGATCTTCATTGTTGGAAAGTTTATGCCCATTGAGCAACAACTCTTCATTCCCCTTTCCCTCCCATTCCTGCCAACTACAATTCTATTCTCTGCTTCTATGATTTTAGTTTTAGGTACCTCTGTCTCCTATAAATGGAATGGATGAATCTTGAAGACATATTGCTAGGTAAAGTAAGCCAATCACGGGATAAATGCTCCATGATTCCACTTATATGAACTATTAATTGATTTATTATTTTATTTAAGAATCCTTTTGTATGGCAAGAATGTGAATAGAAGTGGGGACTCTTGTCTTTATTATGGCTGAGATTGGGATCCTTCAAAGCCATATTGAGCACTAACCATTATCAAGGTGAAGGATTAACCTAATCCCAGACAAAATTATAAAAGTGAACAGCTTAGTACAAAAAGCAACACAAGATAAAAGCATAAACCATCACACAGATCGTCTAATGACTTATTAAAATTTTTACTTTCGACATATTAGGAACTATCTTATTAGTCAACAACTGTGACTACAGATGTTAACAGAGGGTATTAAAACACAAATAGAAATGGAATTTGTAATTAAATAACTAATAATAAAAACCCGAAGGGAATTTAAGTAGCTTGAATATAACACATACAGTTATCGCCTCTATTAATAGAAGGATTATTTTTAAAACAAGCTGTTCCCATGGGCTTTCTTATATGCAAAAAAAGGTTAAGCATAGAAAGTAACATTGAACTCTTATGAAAGCTCATCCATTTACCAAGAAATATAAAACTATTATTGTATAGAAATGTGTGGACACCTTCTGCATTCTACCCTAAAGCGGCTCTTTATTTTTTTTATTTTTTTTATTACTTAAATTCTTTTATCGGTACATTTTAGGTATGCAACACATTTACATTTCTCATTGGGAACTTGTACCTTTATATGATGCATCTTGGTTCTTATTTTTTCCCCATTCCTAGCCCTCCCTTCACCCCCTCCACCTTTCCCTATTTACAAAGACTTTATTTCCATTTTCCCATTTCTCAGCATTTTTCCTTTCCCTTCTTTCTTTTCCCCTGCCCCTCCCACTACCCCTACCCCTTTGGACCTTTTCTTCCTATTTTGCATTACCAATTATTCATTCTAATAATTGGTACATTTTAGGTATACAATATAATGACATTCATCATTGGAAATTTGCACATTTACATAATCTCTATTGGTTCTTATTTTTCACCTTTGCCCAGCCATCGCTTCAACCCCTCCATCCCTCCCTATTTACAAAGATTTTGTTTCCATTTTTGCATTTTCTCATATTAATTCCATTCATTTCTTTCCTTTCCCCTACCTCTCCCACTTCCCCTTCCCCTTTGCCCCCTTTCTTCTTATTTCACATTATCTATTATACCTTTCAGTCCTTATTTACACTTTCAGTTTCTCACACCAGAGAAGCTATTCAGTATTTATACATGTGTGTCCTATTTATTTCACTTAAGAGTATAACCTCAATGTGCATACATTTAGCTATAAATGTCTCTAATTTCCCATTTTTATGGCTGAGTAGTACTCCATTTCATTAAAAAACCACATTTTCTTTATCAAGCCTCCAGTTGATGGGCATTTGGGCTCTTTCCAAGTTTTAGCTATTACAAATTGTGCTGCTATGAACAGGGATGCACATATATCACTGTGGTATGATTCTTTTAATTCTTTGGGGAAGATACCCAGGAGAGTAATAGCTGGGTCAAATGGGACTTCCAGTCGTAGTTCTTTGAGGTATCTCCATACTGATTTCCACAGTGGTTGCACCAGTCTACACTCCCACCAGAAGTGGAGCAGGGTTCCTCTTTCCCCACAGCCCCGCCAGCATTTGTTATTGGTTGATTTCATGATAGCAGCCATTCCTTCTGGAGTGAGGTGGAATCTCAGTGTTGTTTTCATTTACATCTCTCAAATGAGCAGTGATGTTGAACATTTTTTCATATGCTTATTTTCCATTTCTACTTCTTTGTCTGAGAAATGGCTGTTCATTTCAGATTCTCATTTTCAGATTGGGTCTTTAAATTTGGGAGGTCTGACGTTTTTAAGTTCATTATATATTCGAGATAGTAGACCTTGGTCTGAGGAAAAGCAGGAGAAGATATTTTCCCTGCATTACAGGTCATCTCTTCACACTGTTGGTGCATTCTCTTGCTATGCAGAAGCTTTTGAATGAGAAGAGATCCCACTCCCACTTGTTGATTGTTTGTGCTAGTTCACAGGCAATTGAGGTTTTGTTCATAAAGCCTTTTCCTACACCAATGTTTTCAAGAGCTCTACCTAACCTCTGTTTCAGCCTGTTCAGTGTTTCTATTTTAATATTTAGATCTTTAATCCATTTTGATTTTAGTTTAGTCCATGGTGAGAGATATAGGTCTAGTTTTAATCTTTGGCAAGTTGAAACCCAATTTCTCCAGCACCATTTATTAAAGAGGCTATAATTTCCTCCAGTGAGGGTGTTTGGCTCCTTTATTGAAGATGAGATGGCTGAGTGTGTCTGGAGTTGTTTCTGCATCTTCTAATCTGTTCCACTGGTCCTCAAGCCTGTTTCTTTGCCAGTACCATGCTGTTTTTATCACAGTAGCTTTGTAGTAGAGTTGCAGGTTGGGGATTGTGATACCCCCTGCCATGTCTCTGTTATCTAGAATTGCTTTTGCTATTCTGGGTCTCTTCTTGTTCCAAATGAATTTGTGGATTGTTTTCTAAAGGTCTGTGAAGTATGCTGCTAGGAACTCAATTGGAATTGCATTGAAATTATATAGCAGTTTTGGAAGTATGGCCATTTTCACTATATTACTCCTTCCTACCCAGGAGCAGGGGATGTCTGTCCATTTTCTGATATCATCTTCAATCTCTTTTTTCAGAGTGCTATAGTTTTCAGAGAAGAGGTCCTTGATTTCTTTCATTAGGTTGATTCCTAGGTATTTCAGTTGTTTGGATGTTATTGTGAAAGAAATTATTTGGCCTATTTCTCTCTCATTGATTCTGTCATTCGTGTAGAGGAAAGCTATTGATTTTTGTGTGTTGATCTTGTATACAGCTACTTTACTGAATTTGGTTATTAAGTCTAGAAGACTTTTGCTGGAGTTCTTGGGGTCTTCTACATACAGTATCATGTCATCTGCAAATAACAACAATTTGACTTCTTCATTACCTACCTTTATTCCTTTTATTTCTTTCTCTTGTCTAATTGCTGTGGCTAATGTGTCCAAATCTATATTGAACAAGAGTGGTGATAGTGGACATCCTTTTCTTTTAGTGTGAAGGATTTCAGTTTTTGACCATTTAGTATGATACTGGCTGCTGGTTTTTCATCGATGGCTTTTATCAGTTTGAGGTAGAGACCATCTATTCCAAGTTTTTGTAGGGTTTTTATCATAAATGCATGTTGGATTTTGTCAAATGCTTTTTCTGCATCTATGGAGATAATCATATGGTTTTTGTCCTTGGCTCTACTGATATAGTGTATTACATTGATTGATTTGCTTATGTTGAACCATCCCTGCATCCCTGGGATGAATCTCACTTGATCAGGGTGTATGGTCTTCTTGATGATCTCTGCATTCTATTTGCCAGTATCTTATTAAGGATTTTTGCATCTATGTTCATTAGTGAGATTGACCTATAGTTCTCCTTTTTGGTTGGGTCTTTCTCTGCTTTGGGGATCAAGGTGATGCTTGCTTCCAGGAATGAATTTGGGAGTATTGTTTCCCTTTCAATTTCAATGAAGACTGTAAACAGTAGTGGCAGCAGTTCCTCTCTAAATGTCTTGTAGAATTCAGCAGTGAAGCCATCAGGGCCCAGGTTTTTCTTGGCTGATAAGTTTTTATTACATTTTAGATTTCATTGGTTGATATTGGGTTGTTTAGAGTTTTTAGGTCTTCTTCATTCAACTTTGGTAATTCGTATGTATCTAGGAATCTGTCCATTTCTTCTGTGTTTTCCCTCTTATTGGCATATAGGTTCTGGAAGTAGGTATTGATGATCCTCTGGATTTCTGCTGGGTCTGTGGTAATTTCAGCCTTTTCATTCCTAATTGCATTGATTTTGGTCTTTTCTTTCCTTTTTCTGATAAGGGTGGCTAAGGGTTTGTCAATTTTGTTGACTCTTTTGAAGAAACAACTCTTGGTTTCATTGATTTTTTGTATCATTCTCTTAGTCTCCATTGCATTGATTTCTCCTCTGATCTTTATAATTTCTTCCCTTGTATGAGCTTTGGGGTTGTCCTGCTCTTCTTTTTCTAGAAGCTTGAGGTTCAGCATCAGGTTGTTTAATTGGGCTCATTCTGTTTTCCTAATATGAGTATTCACTGCTATGAATTTCCCTCATAAGACAGCTTTCATTGTGTCCCATAGATTCCAATATGTTGTATTGTCATTGCCATTTAATTGAAGGAACTGTCTGATTTCTTCAACTTCCTCTGTGACTCATTGGTTATTCAGAAGTGTGTTGTTCAATTTCCACATGTTTATGAAATTTTTGCTGTTTCTTTTGCTATGGATCTGCAATTTCATCGCACTATGGTCTGATAATATACAGGGGATAACTTCAATTCCTTTGCACTTTCTTAAACATGTTCTATGTGTGAATATGTGGCCTATTTTGGAGAATGACCCATGTGCAGCTGAGAAGAATGTGTATTCTGATTTTGTGGGGTGGAAGACTCGGTAAACATCTGTTATGTTCATTTGTTCAAGAGTTTGATTGAATTCTAGTATTTTATTACCTATTTTTTGTCTAGTTGATCTATCTATTTGTGGCAGTGGGGTATTGAGGTCCCCTACTACAATTGTATTAGTGCATACATGACTTTTCATGTCCGTTAGTATTTGTTTTATATAGTTGGGCACACTAGTGTTTGGTGCATAGATACTTATGATTGTCATCTCTTTCTGTTGGATTTTTCCCTTTACAAGGATGTAGTGTCCGTCTTCGTCTCTCTTCATCAGTGTTGATTTGAAATCTAGTTGATCTGCAAAGAGGATAGCTACTCCTGCTTTTTTTCAGGTTCCCATCGCATGGAGTATTATTTCCCACCCTCTAACTTTCAGTGTATGAGCTTCATTTTGAATTAAGTGTGTTTCTTGTGTGCACCACTTTGTTGGATTTTGCTTCTTGACCCATTCTCCCAGTCTATTTCTTTTGATTGGTGAATTGAGACCATTAACGTTGATGGTTATAACTGAAACATATTCACTTGTCATTGTAATGACTTTATCTTTTTTCTCCCCCTTTATATTTAATTTCTTGTCACACCAGATGAGTTCATTCTGCTTTGCTTCCTGGGGTTGTGATCTTCAATGTTTGTTCATAGGATATTGTGTAAAATTTTTTGGAGTGCTGGTTTGGTATTCATGATGTTCCTAAGGTGCTCTTTGTCATGAAAGTATCTTATTTCTCCATTCATTTTGAAAGATAGTTTTGCAGGGTACATCAATCTGGGTTGGAGGCTATTTTCTTTTAGGGCTTGGAAATGTCACTCCAAGCTCTTCTTGCCTTCATGGTTTGTGTTGAGAAGTCTGCTGTGATTCTGATGGGTTTTCCTTTGTATGTGACTTGATTCTTTTCTCTATGTGCTTATAGAATTTTGTTCTTCTGTTGGGTTTCTGGAATCTTAACAATTATATTCCTATGTGTAGATTTTTTTTTTTGATCAAGGCTAGTTGGAGTCCTATATGGCTCACTTATCTGTATGTCAAGTTCTTTTCCCCTGCTTGGGAAGTCTTTTGCCAATACTTCTATGAATAGTTTTTTTATGTCATCTGCACTCTCTCCTGTTTCTTCTTTAACTCCAATCAGTCTTATGTTCTTCTTTGCATTGTCTAGCAGCTTCTGGATTGATTTCTCATGTTCCCTTATAATTTTGAAGCAATTTTTCTTTTCCTGGTCACTAATTGCAATCTTATCTTCTATATGTGAAATTCTATCCTCACATTGGTTCATTCTGCTGCATAGACTTTCAGTGGAGGTTTTAATCTCCTGGAAATCTATTTGCATCTGTTTTATGGATTCCATTTGTTTCCTATGTTGGGATTCCATCATGTTCCTCAGCTCCTCTCTAGATTTACTAATCATGTCTTGCACTATGAGCACAATTTCTCCTGTTATCTGAGAAATTATTTCTGATTTCATTTTTTCCAGATCCTCTTTTTTTTGCCAGTTCAGTGGGTCCTGGTGGTTGAGTATCAGAGTGTTCCATCTCATTTCCATTTGGGGTTGCTGCAGGTGATCTGGAAGTCTGGTTTTGAGACTTATTTATGTGTCTTCTCATTTCGACCCGGGTGGGGCATTGGGGGTGATGGTGCTGTTGATGCCTATGTGGCTCACCTCCTCTGAGCTGGGAACAGTGGGACAGTGACTCAGAAGCCCCTGCCTCTGGGCTGGTAGCCCCTTCCTCTGGGCCAGGAGCGGCAGGATGGACAGCAGCCCAAAAGCCCTTTCCTCTGGGCTCAGAGTGGCAGGACAGATGGTGGTCCAGAAGCCCCTTCCTCTGAGCCAGGAGCAGTGGGACGGTGGCTCAGAAGCCCCTACCTCTGGGCTGGTAGCTGTGGGACAGTGGCTCAGAAACCCCTTCCTCTGGGCCAGGAGCAGCAGGGTGGACAGGGGCCCAAAAGCCCTTTCCTCTGGGCTGGGAGTGGCAGGACATAAAGCAGCTCTTTAGACATTTCGTCAAGTTTTAAAACACAAAAAATTTCCCCATTTAGAGTATTTATGTTCTAACTCTACTTGTTAGAGGTAAATGAACTACACATAACCTTTCTTTGATACACAGCTCTTGAGATATCTCCATTTCATATTCACCCCTCTTATACACACACACACACACACACACACACTCATGTGTGCATGCTTGCAGAGACATTCCATCAAATTTAATGCCTTCTCGAGTTCTTCTATGGCATCTTCTTCCCCGACTCCCTTTAAATGTCCTCAATGTGTTCATGTTGTATATACACTGTGGCACTTAGGACCAAAAGCATTCACCAAAACATTACCTACACACAGAAAAGGGAGCACTAATATTTCCCTTGTTCTCTAAACTACATTTCTATATTCATTTAGCTGAAGTTGTACTAACTTCTATGACAACACATAAGTCAGGTGATTGACTATAAATGTATTTTTAACTAAAATCTCAGCTCCTTTTTGCAGGCCTTGTGCCACATATGCTTCCACCTTCACTGAGTTTGGGACTACATGTGTAGGTCTTACTTTCATCCTCACTGGAAGTGATGGTATAAGGAAGAACACAATTTGGAGAATAACTTTTTTCCATGGATTTTGCTGCTATCAAGCACAATAGGCTTGTTTTTCTTCCAGGCTACACATCACAAATCACATTTTTAAAAGTGTGTTTCTACATGAGTGAAAACCACTTACAATCCAATTATTTAAAGACAGGATAACCAAAAAATTGAATATTTTTGTCAACTTTTATAAGATAATAACAGGAAATATAAAATTCACAATTTTATCAAATTTACTTAATACAAGAATCAATTGGTTGAAATGACACCTGCTGAAACAGTGCTTTGGATGGTCAGTACATGAACGTGCTGCCTGAGTGACACTCAAGGTAACCTGTAAGTGGTTAACATAGCTTCCCGTTGCACAAATAGAACTTTTTTTCTTGTTGATAGCAGTTCAATAATAGGATTTCTATTGAATCGTTAATGTATCTAGGGATACTGACACCTGGATTATATTTCTGTCGCTAATGCACAAATATATCAGAGATAACCTGGGTTGTGTTCTTGATGAAGTTAAGATGTTAAGTGTACATATTTTGCTCTGATCTATTAAAGTAGATGTCATGTCAGAAAAATAATGAGGTAATTGCATCAATTGGTATTCATGAACCTATGTGTAATTACCATTTTCTCTCCAGGGGAGATTAGATTACAATTAGTAGAGTACTGAATACCTAAAAGGGAAGTGGCACTTGGAGTAGGAGAAAAAGAGTAAATAGGAAAAATGATAAGAAAACTCACTTTGTTTTTGTTTTGGTTTGTTTTGTTTTTGGATACTGAGTATCAAACTCAGGACTTTGTATTTGAGAGGCAAGTGGCAGCACTACTGAGCTAAATCCCAGGCCCTCACTTTGTGATTCTATTACAATTAGCCCCATCTACCTACCCACTTCATATGGACAAATAGAATTCTATGTAGTAGTATGTTCTATATTTAGATGCTAAATACATCCAAACTTTACTAATTCACTGATTTGTATGATTTGCAATGTCACATTTAACAAGAATACTGTCAACATAAGTTTTGTTAACTTCAGTGTTACGTATTTCCACACACAAATACATTCAAATACTTTTCTTATCTCTAAATAAAAATAATAAAAAGTTGGAATTCAAATTTTAATCAAGTAATAATATTATAAACAGCTAAGTTAGATAGAAATTTATATGCAATCAGAGAGGGGTTGGGCCCTCGAGGAAGTCAGCACACACAAAAAAGACATCAGAATTGTGCCTGGAGGAGAATGTGAAAGGAGCCAGGCCTCAGGAAGCCATAACAGGACTCAGGAAGCAATAACAAGGCCTGCAGGTTTCCCTAGAGACAAACAGCACCTTGAGATTGTACCGTGATTAGCACCACCTGGTCCAGTGGGCCCAGGTAGGCAGGAGACATTAAATCTGGATCCATACTCACCTTTTTTCTCTAAAATGCCTTTGATCGTTCCCTTACTACATGACTCATTTCCCAACTGGATCAATATTAGCTCTATTTGTGGTCCTATAGGTTGACTGTAGTTTGACCCACGTTATACCCTCATAGTGATTTTGCTGTATAAATTATCCCAACAAAGGATCTCAATGGCCCCCCACTCAGGTGCCCTCCTGGAAATCTAGAAGGTACTCATGTTGGGAGCAATGCTACATAATTCTAGGGATAAATCATTTGGTTAGCCTAGTTCTCTTGCCTACAGCCCAGCTACAGAATAACTCCAGTTTGGCCTACGGTCACAACTGAGACTTCAGTGATCCAGTGATGCTGTGATTCTCCAGGACAAGAAACATCCTGGGAGAACAAACATCTGCTCAGTTCCTCATTGTTCTTGGACTGATTAACACCTTTTTTGCCGGAGATGTACTGAACTCTCTGCAAGCCTTCCGTTACACCTTGTTTATCCCAATGTGAACTATTGAACTCTCTGCAAGTCATTTGTTACATTTGTTTCTCCCGATGTACTGAATAAAAGGTGTGGTAAGCTGGGGGCTTTGTCTTTGCTGCCCAGAGCAGCACTGATCAGACCCAAAGCTCAGCTTCTTCTCAGTCTCATTTTTCTACCTTTCCTGTAATTCGCCGTGTGCTGCCGTGGCTCGCAGGAGACCAGGACTAACTGCAGAGGTACTGGTAACGTCCCCTTCCCCTGTCCCCTACATACTCGTCTTATTATTATGTGGGACCAAAATGATTCCATTTTGGAGCCGTCTCCTTTGTTCTCTCAAATTTGTGCTTAAACTAGAAATTCACCACTTGAAATTCCTGAGTTTATTACCCAACCACCTGTGTACCCGGGGAGAGAGCGTTCCAGGCACACTATCTGTAGGATAAGCAGTTAATGAGCTGACTGTCCACACAAGATAGATGCGGCCATTAGTGGGTCTGCTAACGATCAGTATGTAACAACCGGCCGTTAATCTTTGCCCCTTTTCTCCCTCACAAAAACCAATACGTAATCCCCTTCGACCCCCAAAGCCTAGCCAACCAAAACCCTACACTTCATATGTATTGAGTATTAACCAATCACCTGGCTACTAATAACCAAAGCTTGTTGTATTCTCAATAAAAACCCTGCTAGTTAGGGACTCAGGGCTCTCAATCTCGATCCGCTGTGTCGGTGACAGTTGAGAGTCCCTGCTTAAGCTTGAATAAACGACCCTTGTGTGCTTACATCGAAAACGGCCTCCTGGTGGTCTCTGGGACTTCACAATCTGGGCACAACATTTGGGGGCTCGTCCGGGATCCCAAGACCTTCAGGACTCCCGTACCGGAGGGTCAACGCCGGCTGGTGAGTGTTTTTTTGTGTTTGTAAAGTCTGGGCCTATTTTCTGGGAAGGTCGGCAGACGGTCTAGGCGGACGCGCTGCAAGGGTCGCCGACCCGGGATCCTGGAAGACGTTCCGGATTCCGCTGGTGGGGACGGAGTGCCCCAAGAGTACGAGTCAGTGAGACTCCTAAAGGGACGGTGCGGGTCGCTCCCGCGGCACGGCAGGAGGCCGTCGTCCCATTTGCATTGCCTCCGATCAGGCGGAGGACGATTTTGTCTCGCGTGTTTTTCTGTTGTGTTTGTCTGTGTGTTGTACTGACTTGGACTGAGACGATGGGACAGACTGTGACTACCCCTCTTTCCCTCATGAAAGATCATTTCAAGAAAGTTAGGGAGAGCGCTCGTAACCTAAGTTTAAAAATTAAAAAGGCTAAGTTCATCACCCTCTGTAGCTCGGAGTGGCCCACCCTTGGGGTAGGATGGCCCCCCGAGGGAACTTTTGATTTGCAAATTATACGCAGAGTTCGTAAAGCCATCCTTCATCCCGACCAGGTACCCTACATTGCCATTTGGGAATTTCTGATCTTTAACCCACCCCCGTGGGTTAAGCCTTTTTTGCCTTCACAGCAACAGCAGCCAGAGTTAATCCTGACAGCCAGTAAGAAGACTCCTAGAGGGCGCGATGACGAGGAGCAGACCGAAACCAAGCCGACCGCGCCACTCTACCCTGTCCTCCAGGGAGGGACCGAAGAAGATCTTATTTTCCCTCCCCCTTACTCTCTCCCCTCTCTTCCACAACAGCAGGCTGAAAGAAATGACCCAGTCCCAGCCGGGGCTAGGGAGAAAAAGCCCGCCCCGGGTGCTGGCAACCGTAATGGTCCCGCCCAAAATACTCGTCACCGGCGCGCCGCCTTGCCCGCAGGACCAGCAGACTCTACTGTTTGTCCGCTGCGAGCGATAGGGCCCCCTGATGAGCATGGGAACCAGCCTCACCATTACTGGCCCTTTGCTACAAGTGATCTTTATAATTGGCGCCGACAACATGCCAATTTCTCTGATAACCCTAGAGATTTGATTAACCTGTTAGAAACTGTTTTGTTTACCCATCAGCCCCACTTGGGATGACTGTCAATAGCTTCTGCAGGTCCTGTTCACCACTGAGGAACGAGAGAGGATCCAGAATGAGGCCAGAAAATTGGTTCCTGGTGACAATGGTCAACCCACCACCAATGCTGACACTATCAACACTTCTTTTCCTCTGTCCCGACCCAACTGGGACTTCAACACGGCGGAAGGTAAGGAGAGGCTTCGGGTCTATCGCCAGGCTCTATTAAA